>NC_051214.1:33706458-34006458 GCF_015220715.1 Pygocentrus nattereri | reverse complement strand
ATGGCCATGTGGGCTTTCAAACAGAGCTGGCCCAGCCTCAGCCCTGAACTGAGCTCCAGGTAAATGAGAAGCTGTCAAGCGGCCTTCTGGGGAATAAAAAGGGCGAGAGAGAGAGAAAAAGAGAGCGATTGGAGGTGGGTAGTGTTCAACCTCACACTATAGATGCTCTCATATAGCAATCAACCTCTTTCACACACACACGCACATGGAGTGTGCTGAGTCAGGTGCAGTGAGGGGAAACAGGGCCTTAAGTGATGCCATATTGATTGGCCTGTTTGTAAAGGGGAGGGAAGTGTGGCGAGGCCTCTCGCCTTTACACGCCTGCGTCAGGCTGTGTATGCATGTTAGCATGATCTATAACCTCCGTCCTTTCTAAATACGGCACCGGGATCACTCCTGTTCTCCGCCTCGTTAACTGTCTGTCACAAATAGAGCACTGGGCTTTAAAGGCCTCTCATTTAACCCTTAAATATTAGCCCACATGGCCATCATTTATCTCCTTAAATGCATGCTTTGAACATGTGTTCTCAGTGCTCCCTTTATCTCATCTTTGTTTTTTAGTAACAAATATGAATTATAACAAAAAATTATGTTATTTGTTTTTCTCAATTAAATGTTTTGTCATTTTTACCCAAACAATACAGTTTATATACCTACAGATGTGGAATGTATAGTCTAGTAACAAAAATGGGTTATTTATTTATTTATTTGCATTTTAAAATAAATTCATGCTATATTCCACTTACAACAGTGAAGGCACATCCTGTGTTTTCTTACATATTTTTCTGTTGAGGTCCACTTATGTCCCCGCGACCCTGACGCAGAAGCGGCTTAGAAAATGGATGGATGGATGGATGGATGGATGGCACTTATGTTTAATGATTTTCAAAAATAGTCATAAATCATTGTCCAACCTCTCTTTATCCTTTAGTTAAAACATGTTATTTCTGTTACTGTGCTAACACGCTCTTATTATCTCTTTGATCGGCTGCCCTGTATTTTACCTTGTTTAAAAAGCAGCCTGGGCCTGAAACACTCCTTATAACTTCAGTGTGAATGAATGGAGCTAAACTGCTGAAAGCTGAAAAGATATTCGTAAAGGTGTTGGTTTGTTTGACATCACAGAAGCACTAAATTCAAAACGTGCTGTTTTTACAGCTTAATTTTAATGTATGGACTGTTTGCATGGGGGTGGGTATGTTGAGTAGATGTTTGAAGACTATGGGTAAGAAGATGGGTAGATGTTTGAAACTAAAGTTATAGGAGTAGCTGAACCTCTTTGGTACTAAGTGTTACCATTTTTACATTTTACCATATACAACAGGTTTTCCATAATTTATGCGTTTAAATGGTTGTTTAAGTGTCCACAGTTTTATATATAACACCATTGCCTTTCCTAAGGAACCTTTGATGAACCCGCTTTTTTAAGGGTGTTTAGGTCATCGAAAGCTGTCTGATAATAACAGCTGTAGATGCCGACATCATGACGATGACCTACAGTAACATATTTACGCTGTTTTTTGTGAACAGCTTACAATTACAAAAATTCTGAAAACATGTTTACTCATTTAGTCATTAAAATAATGGTTAGATTACTCAGTTAGCCATGTAAAGTCCGGCATCTGCATTAAATCATTATCTTTTAAAGAATACACTGAACTGAGTTGTGAGCCATGATAACTGTTGCCGGTTGGAGTTATGTATACGAATATTGTTCTCCTTTGTAAACTCTGCATTGCTCACTCATTTGCACTAATGCCTGGGTGTTCTTGCAACAGAGTTGATGAGGTATTAGATAGGTCCCGCTTCTAGAATAGCTAAATGATGTGTATGCCCTCGAAACTGCAGCGGAGTCTCTGTAGCAATAATTTGTGGATCTGTGAGGAAAACAATTCAATTAGGGCCTGCTGGTTGCACTGCACTTCATATTTTACCATTAGGGCTATTATGTTTCAGACCAGGGCATTTCTGTCTAATAAAGTAGCGGTTTGGCCTCTTGCTGGAGAGCCCACTGATTTTGGAGACACACACATTGGCGTGCACACACACACATACCTACACACAAGCTGAGATATAGGGCACGGGCCACTGAGCTACATCATTGCTTCATTTGGATCAAACTCCAGTGCACTGGAGTCATTTATCTACATAGTGTGTGTGTGTGTGTAACCTCAGGGTGCTAAGGCACTGGGGAGGAATCAAGCAGAGGGAATCTATTCCCATGTAACCCAAGTCTTGTAGAAAACACACAGGCACTTCCATAGTTTAACAGTTTTGTTGTTGCTTGTGTCTTAGAGAGTATCATGTAAAACTCAAGACCTTTCATTTTTTAACTTTTGATCAGAATGACCATTGAGGTCAACTTATTCTTTTATCAGGAGATATTTCTGAGCAGATGAGATTCGCAAGTTCACATGCATAAGAAAAGAGAAAGTCAATGGAAGATAAGTGAAAAAACAGGAGTTTCTAAAACTAGAGTTCGAAACCTTATAAGACCTGGTAGAGCACTAAAACTGCTATTACAGGTAAATGATACTTTCATCTTTGAGAGATAAGAAAATCATTAAAAAACTGAGATGTGGAGTAAAGTTTCATTGACTGAGTCTAAATTTGTAGCTGGGATTGTTTGGATTGTGTGAAGAAGAAAACGTAACCAGTTTCTAAGTATGAACTTTGGAGCTGTGGACAAATAGCCCTACCCCCTAGACTTCTTGAAACTGAAAGGAAGATTCCAGAAAATAAATGTTCTTAACAAATAGATAGATACAAATAAATTGATTTATTTTGTCTGTAAAGGCCTCAGTGTAAGTTTCTGTGAAATATACAGTACTGTGCAAAAGTCCTAGGCACTTAAATGGTTTTAAATAATGTGCTTATCTTAGCAATATGTGTTGTGTTGCTTGTAAAAACACAACATGTATCTTTAGAATTGAAGCAAATAAACATAAATACAGTGAAAAGTAGTGAGAATTAAATTTTGCTAAATTTGGAAAAAAATTGCTAATATTTAATGAGCTAACTTGAAAAAGTACTTTAGTTTAAGATTTCTTTGTTGCCCCCAGCCATTAGCCAAACCAGATATTGGGTAATAAATACAAATAAAACTGCAGGGCCATAAGGAAACTACTTATTGTGTCAGTGCCTAACTGTCTACTACTTATAGTCAGCAAACTGCTACCATTGTATAAACAACATTTGGGCAAACCTATTGCTCTCATCTTTGAGAGATGATAAAATCAGTTAAATGTGAGATGCAGAGTTAAGGTTTTATTGACTGAGTCTAAATTTGTAATTGAGAGTACCTGGATTGTGAGAAGCAGAAAATGCAACAACTAAGACTGAACTTTGGAGGTGTGGAAAAATATCCCTGGAGCTAAAAGCAAGTCTCCAAAAAAAGAAAGCTGTAACAAAGGCAAAGGGTGACTGCCCTAAGTGTTGAAGATTTTAATATTATATTTGCTCTCTGCTTTTTATCTTGACACTAAGTAAATAATTTAAAAATAAATATATATTCAGTTAGATGTTTTCAGACTTTGGACTGGTAAATGTAGAAAATCTAATGTAGCTAATTGTAGCTAATGCACTTAATGGCTGCTTTGACGGTAAATTACATAAATGGCCTTTTCCAATGTGCCGTATATATTTTAGAAACAGAGAGAATCTTCTCCACTTGTGTGTTTGAAGATGTACATATATGTAGTACAACACTGGAGACACAGATATAAACATGTGCATCCATCATACATACCTCTATATATCACACAGCATCAATAATGGATTACATGAAGATATTGCCTCCACTTCTACAAGGAGAATGTATTCAGCTGTGGCTTCATATCAATAAATAGAAGAGCCACATATGGTATAACTACATTTGTATTATTTTTCCACATGCAACATGAAAAAATGACATGAAAATGGAAATTCCAGGCATACTAGACTTTTTTTTTTTTTTTTAATTTTGCCAAATTCTTCATGCTGCGTAAAGGAGATGGGCAGTATATCTACAAGGTGGTCCTTTGCTTCACGCAAAATAGGCAACATGTGAAGGGGCTACAACTTTATTAAAATTTTGTGCAGCCCCATAAGAGATGAAACATAAAATGAACAAGCTGGATGTCCTGAAAAATGCAAATAAGATATCCTTTACTCCTTACAGAGCAAGCAAAAGGTGATGCTGGGCTACTTTCCATTTTGAAAAAGTAAAAGTAGCCTAAAAAACTTCATCACTTCATTCAGAAGCTGAAACTTTGAGTGCTTCCACATAAACTACTCAGATTTTTGTAGCCCAGTTTGAGCTGCTTTTGTAGATTCTGATCCTTTTGGGATTTGTGAAAAGGTTCTAGTTGCTGGAATGCAGCTCATCTTGGTTGCTGCCATACCAATGCCAGAGACGACGGAGATTGGTCATTGCTGGTGAAAGTTTGCAAGAAACGGTTAGTAGGCAAATAAAATAATATTGCATTTTCATGTTTGCTGTTCATGATCGCAAATTGTGTTTGGTGTTCAAGATATCATCAGTTATACTCAGCTCAGATTAATTTATTATTGTCCGAATAAATCCTGCTTGGTGTGTAAAGGCCTTTACAATCAAACTCCACTAAATAAAATCTCTTATAAGCTCTTATACCTCTCTTATAAGCTCCAGAATGTTCTAATAAAACTTTATTTATTTGCTTTTTGCAGTGAATGACAAGAAGATTAGTTGTTTGGCTCCAATAGATCACTACTTTTTTTTTTTTTTACAGAAGAGTGAGCTTTTGTGCCCTAAGCTGCTCAAGCAAGTGTTTGAACTGGAGAACTGGAGGTTTGTTCTTTCTGGATGTTTCACAGAACATGTGAAAAGGCCTTTGGCTGTTTGATGGAAAAGTCTGTCAGAACCTTTGTATTTCAATGTTTCACTGCTTAGGAAACCTCAAAAACTTTAAAGGCCTAACATAGTGATTTTGTTGAACATAATAATAGAGTACATTTAAATATATATGTTATAAAAATGTAACACAAAGCTTATTGCTCTCTTAACTTACTGTTAGAAGGTCAGTGCATTCAAAACTCAAAAAAACTCTTTCTACCTTAAGCTATGAAATGTATCCTATGAATAGACAGCAGCCTGTCAAAATCAGCTGTGTAGAAAACTAGCATACCAATGTGATTCTCAGTGTGCTGCCCAGTGAGCGAGAGAGAGGCACAGAAATGTACTTCCATCTCTGTACGGATCACAGACGCATGTTTCAATGGTTAAAGGGTTCATTTAAACATGGAAAACCACTTTTTTTAAGTGAATGAGTTTGATATAGTGTGTTACCATCACTAAAGCTGTTTGGATTCACAATATTTGTGATGTCATGAAAAACAATTTTACATATAGCCGCACGTTCAGCCAGTCAGAACAGAGATCATTTTCATATATCAGTCTCAAAGGTGCAGTAACAGAAACAGCCTGTTTGATTCAAAGGGACAAGAAGAGCTTTTAAAATGATCAGGTAAAATGGATTATGACTGTTTTGATTCATAAACCCACACAAATATCACAAAAATACAATACAGGTAAAATGTATGGACACCTTTAAGTGTTTCATATGCATTTTTTTCCTTTAAGTCATTTTTTAATGTTTTTAAGCAGGTGTGATTGGTAGTTAGAGGCTTTTCAATGAGTAAAGTAAATTTTCAATGAAAAACTATTGCAAACAAGTTAAATTAAGCTTTAAATATTTTTAGGTTTTCCACTTTACAGACAATCAGTACGCAGATATACAGACCTAGAGTAAGGTAAATGTGTCTCTGCTGCCGGCTTGCAGGACAGTATACTGCTTATAAAAGCAACATGCACTTCGTGACTCAGTCAAGTGCTTCTTCCTAGATCAGAACTTCAAGATCCAGGACTGAATATCCTGTAAGCTTTACATATGAGATTTACCACAAGATTTGCATATTTGCAAAAGAGTGTTCAAAGTGATACTTGCTTCACTACATAATGACTGTTATTATTCCCTGCAGCTCCTAGGGAGGAAAACAGCTTAGATTCTGTGTCCAAAAAAATGTTATGCAATATGGGCTGTCATGCATATATTCTGCTTCAGCTTTTCTTTCATCGTCATGAATTATGCAGAATGAAAGTCAGCATCCCATAATTTCATCACAGTGAGATAAATCTCAACACTTAAGATGGGGGCAGGTTTACAGAAGAAAAAAATAATTTAAAACACATACACATATATGCAGAGGCATGTAATGGTTTTATACAGTGGCATGCAAAAGTTCATTCAAACTCAATATTTTGTTACTGTAAATAGCCAAACAGGGAAAAGATAACCTGATTTCTTCAATATTTAAAATACGATTATGTTTTTTAATTCTGGCTTTTACAGTTTCAAAATAACAAAAAAGATAAGGGTCTGAAGTAAAAGTTGCATGTTCAGTACTTGGTAACAGCCACTTTGGCAAGTATCACAGCTTGTAAATGCTAAGAATGTTTCAGTTCTTGTTTGGGAGATTTCCGTTCATTCTTCCTTCAAACATTCTTCTAGTTCTGAGAGATTCTCAGGCCATCTTGCAGATACTGCTCTTTTTTTTAGTCTGTTCACAGATATTTGATGTTGTTTAGGTCGGGGAACGGTGACACCCACGACAAAACCTTCAGCTTCTGCCTCTTGAGGTAGTCCATTGTGAATTTTGAGATGTGTTTAGGAGCATTATCCTGTTGTAGAAGCCATCCTCTTATCATTTTCATCCTTTGTGCAGGCAGTGCGATGTTTGCTGTCAGAATTTGCAGGTATTTCCAACACAAGCCCAAATCATGATGATCCACCCCTGTGCTTAACATTTGGAGGGGTTTTCTTTACATGAAATTCTGCACCCTTCTTTCAAACATGGCTTTGCTCATTGCAGCCAAAACATTCTATTTTAACTTCATCTGTCCACAGGAATTACTTCCAAAATTCATCTGGAAAGTTTTTCATTTGATCACTTCCATCAAAGTCATATTTGTGCAGATGTTGACGAACACTAGAACAGTGCATCACCACTTCAGAGTCTGCTAAATCTTCTTGAAAGGCTTTTGCAATCAAACAGGGTTTGATTTGCTTTTCTAGCAGTTTCATGAGCTGTCCTCTGTGAAAGTTTACTTGATTTTCCAAACCTTAACTTGACCTGCACCATTCCTGTTAACTGGCATTTTGTACAAACTGAGAGAACAGCAACCTGAAAGTGCTTTGCTGTCTTCTTATAGCCTCTGGTCCCAAGAGTTTTAACAGTATTTTTCTCTAGATAAACATTCTTTCATCACATGTTTGAGGCTCATGCCTCCATCTAGCCATTTCTGCTATGTCTGCTAACATTATTAAAGGAAGTCTCTCAACGACACGTCTTTTGAGACTAACAAAAATTTGTGGTTGGTTTGAAAAGACGCATTGACGCAAATCTGACTGCCGCAAGTTGCTCAAACTTTAGTAAATGAAGCAGAATGTTTGATTAGGCACATATAACTCCATACAGATTTTGCTTGGCCCTTCCAAATGCATATGTATGAGGAACAGGAGTGGATTTGGATTTTATCACGCAGACGGCCTGTAAAACTGTGTCTTTAGGCTTGTGTGCCAATTTTGTACATAACACGCAGAGAGAATGCATCCACTTTGTGCCTATAACCTTGTGCCTATAACCACTTTGTACATTGAACCTTATGTCCAAATATATTCTGACACCACTTTTTAATTAATGAAACAGTTACTTTAAAGTTCACCTATTGCTGACACAGGAGCTGAATTCCAGACACAGCTTGTGTAATCTCCTTAGAAAACCATTGACCAATAGAATGAGACTCTCTGGAGCAGCTGCACAGAAGCATAAGGCCCAATACCAAGTCCAATGCCAAGTGTTGACCAGAGGGACATAAAGCTACCCAGCATTGGGCTGTGGAACAGTGCAGCTGTGGAATCTGGAGTGATGACGTGGATTTATGTTTGTGAGCCAGACTAAGCATGTCTGTATTTAACCTCGCTAATGATCTTGTGGCTGAATGCAATCAAATCACAGCAAAGTTCCAACATTCAATTTAAAGCCTTCTCAGATGAGTAGAAGCTGTTACTGCAGCAAAGAGATGATAAACACTTTATTGTTACCTATAATTTTGTGACATATAGTGTTTATGATTGTTGAAGTAATTTTTTTTCTTTTGAATCTAATATTAAATATTATAAGATGGAAATTATCCAAGTGTCCCCTGTTCCCTGTTTGGGAATCATCTCTGTAGGTAATCAAGCATGGAAACTTCTCCATGAAATTTTATTTTGCACACATTTCTCCTAGCATATTAATCTATTATGTGACCGCTGTACGCTCGGACCGGCAGGAAGCAGTTAAGCGTCACCTCAGACTCGACATCATGCTGTTGGTATTGACGTGCTCCAGCGGTGAACTGTTCCAGTGACCTGTGCGTGTGCTGCCCTCTGGTTGACCTGCAGCAGGAGAGGGAGATGGCAGCTGAAGCGTGCTGGCTGCATCACTTTTTAATGACAGCATGGAAAGCTGTGCTGCTGTTGGGACCTCTGCACGCTTTTGAGCGCTTTCAGAGGAGGCAACTTTTTATAACTGCCATTGAGTGAAGCCACTGTTCTAAAAGAGTCTCAGTGTGCAAAGTGCTATGAGTGACCCCTAACTCTCATGTGTCATGTAGGGAGGATAATTCTAGTTGAGTGAGCAGCAAAATGCTGGGGCTCACCAACAATGTAAGTCTTCTGAGCCTGTATTGCATGTTACTGTTGATGTTTTAAGTTAATTCTTAAAAGATGGGAGTTGATGAATCATATCAATGTTGGCAGATATTGGCTTAAAAAAAAAAAAAAAAAAAAAAAAAAAAAAAATATATATATATATATATATATATTTTTTTATATATATATATATATATATATATATATATATATATATATATATATATATTTATATGTATATATATATATATATATATATATATATATATATATAATCATGTAGATCTTTCTGTAATGATGGTCCAGGTAGTGTAGTTCTACACACACATACATGTAGAGGCATGTAATGGTTTTGTACAGTGGCATGCAAAAGTTTGTGCACTCCTGGTCAAAATTTTTTTACTTCAAATAGCTAAGCAATTGACAGATGACCTGATTTCCAAAAGGCATAAAGTTACAGATTGCACATTTCTTTACCATTCTTAACATAAGATTATGTTTTCATTTCCGTCTTTTATAGTTTCAAAATAACAAAAAAAGAAAAGGGCACAAAGTAAAAGTTTGGGCACTCAGCATGGTCAGTACTTGGTATCAGCCACTTTGGCGTTTTACATCTTCTTGTCAGCAAAGAGTCTTATGATTGTTGCATGGAAGGTTTTCATCCATTCTTCATTGGAAAAAACAGCCAACCATCAGCTTGCACCTCTTGAGGTAGTCCAGTTTGAATTTTTAGGTGTCTTCAGGATCATTGTCCTGATGTAGAAAGCCATCCTCTGTTCTTCAGCTTTTTTGCAGACAGTGTGATGCTTGCTTTCAAAATTTGTGGATATTTAATTTAGTCCTTTTAGTTTAGGATCAATATCCTATTGTAGAAGCCATCCTCTTATCATCTTCATCTTTTGTGCAGACAGTGCGATGTTTGCTTCCAGAATTTGCAGGTATTTGATTAAATATTTCTTCCATCTACCAGTGAAATTTTCCCAGTGACACTGGCTGCAACACAAGCCCAGAGCATGATAATCCACTCCTGTGCCTAACAGGTGGAGGGATAGTCTTTGCATAAAATTCTGCCCCCATTTTTCTCCAAACATAGCTTTCCTCATTGCGGCCAAAACATTCTATTTTAACTTCATCAGTCCACAGGACGTATTTCCAAAATGCAGGCTTGTTTAGATTTTCTTAGCAAATTTTTGACGCAGAATTTTGTGGTGTGAACACAGGAAAAGTTTTCTTCTGATAACTTCCATCATATCCATCAGGTCATATTTGTGTAGGTGTCACTGCACCTTTTCTACATTTTATAAATGGATATGCCTCAGCATCAGCAGATACTTACAAGGAAAATATCGGATGTTAGTACCAGGATTCTCATAATGGTGCATGTTTAGAGAATTACTTTCACTTTGCTATACTATACAAATGTAATTACAAGCATGCATAGTAAATAATGTATTGTTACAAAATGAACTTCATTTACATTATGTTTACATTCTATATTGACAGGTTTGAATGCACAACTTCAGGAAATGACAAAAATGTGGAAAAAATGTAAAGGATGCTTTTTTTTCTTTATTTAGAAACAACAGTACCTTTTCAGCAAATCCAAACCTTAATAAAATATCTTCTCTTCTATCTATGAAGGCAGTGAGAAATAATTAATTTTATAAATAATAATTAATAAAAGACACTTTTATTATTGCCAGCAATGAAAGAGACTCTGAATGGTTAAAAGCCTCCTGTTTTTCAGAAGGTGAGATTTTTTTTCTCACTTACTGTTGAATGTGTTACCATTTTCAAGTGCTTTTCACTCTTTCATGATATGACATTTGACTTATTTTTTCTTTTTTTTTAAATGAGTGTTGTTGTAATTGGCCATCTATTCCAATAGTTCATTTTTTATGGAGGGAAACTGCAAAGGTTAAAAAAAGCTGCTGTTAATGGTATTTGTGGGGTCAAAGAAAGGACACAAGAGGCTCCGTCTTTAGCCATTAGACTTCACTCGATGGGCATTCAGAGCTGAAGGAAAAGTGGTTGATCAGGCGTGTCTTCACAGACTGTAGGTGCTGACAACTGTGGTCATAACACGGGCATCTCTATCTAGAAGTTTGAATAAGCCAACTGACATTTTATCCTGAGTCATAAAATGTAAAATTGCGATGAACAGGCTGGGCTGAAGTAGTTTTGACAGAAGCAGCTCTTCCTGCAAGGCCAATGCTTTCTTACTAACATGAAAGTGGAAACTTTGAACTTGATGGGTTCATGGTAACGTAACATCGCAATCTTAAAAAAATAAATGAACAAAAAAAAATCTCCATTTTTGTTGAATGTTACCTCTATACATCATTTAAACATGGCAGCTGTCCTTCACATTTTGTGAAAATTTCATGATGAATGGACCAATAGGAATGCTATGAAGTCACTTATCCTGTGAAATTTCATGGCTAATATAATGCATTAAGCGTAGCAATGCGTTTTTTTTTAACACTCTTCATCTTTTGGTGTCAACACCATGAAGCATAAGGCAATGACAGCACAGAGAGTCCAAACATTAACCTTTAATATCTTATTGACTAGCAAAGATAAGTCTCTATTTTAGTTTAGGAAAACATTGTTGAAAAGCAGACTTGAGCTTGTGAATATGTTAATACATAATTATATATATAATTACATTGGAATCTTTAAAAGGACCTACACTTGCAGAAACAAAGGTATGAAACTGTCACTGGGGCAGTATCCCTATTGTCACTGGGGTGGTACCCTCAAAGGTAAATCTCAGTACCTTCAGTCAGGAAGCATAATTGTACCATTATGCACTGGAACTATATTTTCTAAGTTGAATTGATTGTGCACACCCTGACATTAGATTATGAAAATTCACCTAAGAAAATTTGTTGAAGGTACACAATTGGACCTAAAATCCACTGATTATACCTTGAAATTATAACTTTGTAATTATATAAAAATATTCTTTAAATGAAAATTAAGCTAATTGAATTATAGAATTTTCCACTGGAAGCAATATATTTGATTTACATGTCAGAACTGCTGGGTCGCACATGGAGGTGCAGTGTCCACTGTCCAGTCGACATCTGCCAATGTCTTTTGACCCCAGTGTTTGCTGATGTCTTTAGAGAGGTCAATTTTCTTCGCTGTGTGTAATTATGCTGAGATTTGCCAGTGACTAAGAAAAAAACTATTTAGTGCCTTTTAAATATGTTTAATTCCATGTTTAAACAATATGTAACTACATAATAATATTTCAATAGCAATGAAAAAAAAAACAGGAATAACTCTCGACTTGTAATCCGTAAGGGCTTTTGGTTGAAGTAATGGTATTAATTTGCTCTGTCCAAACAATTTGTTCTAATTATCCACTGACGGTAGTGCCTTTTTGGATAAATATCCAAAATATCATCAGAGACTGTGTGCTGCAAGAGGAGCATCATCACATTGCAGGATAATCATAGCAAAATAAAAATATCTGGGGCGGTTGCAGTTCTAAAGTAATAATAAAAGTAATAATAAAGTGATTTAAAAAGCCCCAGTGCCAAGGACTGTCAGAGCACAGATCACTGGTTTTCTGTCTGGCTGGACAGAGAATCTAAAAAGCATTGACTTCTGCACTTGTACTGTCCCATTTGTCTGAGTACAATTATAGACAATATGTAAAAAGGCTTACGGTAAATGTTGAAGTGACTGGAATTAAAGACAGCGTTGCTTTTATTTAATTATTTTTATGACTTGCATAAATCAAAGCATTCTCTGTTCTGCAGGTGAATGACTGAGAGTAAATGAAACTAAATGACAGGCTATCACTCTGATAGTTATGTGAAGTTATTAAAGGTACAAGATATGATTCATTCATCATGTTGACCAAGTGCGGTGCATGCAATGCTGTTTCTATTGATTCTGCGCCATGTTTCTGAAGCACACGAGCATGTTAATGTCATGTATATATTTCACTAAATGTCACTTTGTCAGTGGTGTGAAATTATGTTATGGCTGGCAGTGATGAAAATTCTTTTTAATATGTATATTATATATAATGTAATATTGCCTTGTAATATTAGGTGCAGTGTCCAGTAGACCAATGCCAATGTCTTTTGACCCCAATGTTTGTTGATGTCTTTAAAGAGGTCGTTTTTCTTTGCTGTGTGCATTTATGCTGAGATTTGTCAGTGACTAAGAAAACTACTTAGTAAAGGAAATAATTTATATGCCTGTTAATAGCAGGAGATCAGAGTTAATGCTTCATACTCAGGCATGCAATACAGGGTCCAGGACATCATACACCAGAGTCTGGAGCCTGATCAATATATCCATCAGCTGATGTTGAGGTCCTGTGTAATTATTAGTATTGGCAAAATGCAGACAAAGCAATTATAATAGTGTTATATTGCTAAAGTGTGGGACTGAATGATTATTTTGCTGTTTGAAAGAGTCCAATTTTGAAATCACAAGAATGGCAAAATAATCACAACAAAGGCAGATCTGCTGTGTTTGATTACAAAACACAGTGATGATAAAAATAACACAAATATGCAAAGTGTACCCAAATGAATAAAAATAAATAAGTCAGACATTGCTCATCCAGAGTAACTTATTATACAATTGTAGTCATGATTGTGAGGTTGGTGAATGTTGGGAGTCCTGCATGAGGACTCTTTTTGGTGTAGCTTGATGCACTTGCCAAAGTGGGGCATCAAACCTCAGTCTGTTGCACAAAGTATCCAACTGACTTTGAGCTGTTTACTTGAGAAATGCGATCATTGAAAACTGATAATCATATTTTAACTTTCACTGAAAAGTGACAGTAGAAAAGCAATGTTTAACTAAAAGTATAACATTAAAATGTAAAATATAAACTATAAAATTATTTTGGTTATTAAAGCAATAAGCTACGAGAGGCTGTGCGTTACTGCATTTTTATCACCGTAAGGGTGTGTTTAGGCATGACAAGAAGCGGAGTGCCAAAATTGCAGCAACACATAGACTCAAGTGGCTTATTGCTTTTGGTGGCCTTCATAAAATATGATAAAATACACAAAGTTTTTTTATTATTAAGAATAATCGGCTCCCCTTTTATACTGCGGTTTAACAGTTAATCATACTATAGTATCATATTGGTAATATTAATGTATTGGAGTTTTTAGGCTGTTGGCTATAATTCAGCCTGTTAGCTAGCTGACCAGCCTAGTTCTAGTTAGAACTAAGCACAAGGATTTTTTCATGCCATGGCATAGTAATGCAGTATATGAATTGGTTGTTGTGAGGTCTTCATAGGTGTGAGTATATCATGATTTTATAACAGCTTCAAATGTGGCTCAGCCAATCACATTTGAGGACCAGAACTATCCATTTGATAATGGACTTTTTAGTCCTTTCATATCGAAATCGATGTATATGTCACAACATATTTGCATTACTGAAAAGCTTTTGTACAAATTTCATGCTCAAAATGTTTTTTTCTTTTCTTTGAAAGACCAGGTATATTCCATTAAAATATTACAAATATGCATTTTATGTAAGTATTTCCTTCTTTGTTTGTTGTGGAATTTTCTGGAATTAAAAAAAGGAAACGATTTAAATGTGTTTTTGTTCATTCTGCCCAAAAACACATGTACCATATGGAAGGGACGAAAATAGAAAATGAAAAGGAAGGAAGAGAAAAGAGTGATGCTTGACATTAAATTCAACTGTAAGTGAGCCTGACCTTTCAGCTTAAAGGATTTCTCAAAAATAGAGCATGTAGCTGGTTGCATGTTAAATGTGCCTCGTATTTAAATCTGCTTAGGTGGTTTTTCATAAACTGTGGCATGTGGCTGGAAGAATTTAGTCAAGCCTCAGTCCAAGTGTGTGCTTTAGTATTTTAACGGCCCCCTGTTGCTTGCAAGGAGTGAAGCGTAAGTGTTTTTCAAATAATTGTTTAACGATGTTTTATTAGAACCAGTTTCTGGAATTTGGTTGTTGTTGTTGGAATCTCTGGTAGTACACAGCAGTTTTAACAGTCTTAATGATTGGTCTGAGTAATGAATACAATACTGCTTTTCACTCTGGGTGCACTGAAAGTATGTTTTCTTATTGTTGGCCCAGATGTGCACTCTCTAGCGTCGTATGCTGAGTCAAACAAGTCTGAGGGGGAAAGTCTCAGGGTTGATTTATGTGAAAATATGTTTTCTCAATTCAGATGCTTACTGTATGTATTTTTCACCTTGAATGGCACAACCGTGTATGGAATAATCGCTCAAGCATGCTTGCTGAGTTCCGGGATGAAAATGTAGTAAATGGGAAAAGGGGGTGTGTCAGGGATGGTCACAGATTCCTGGCACTTCCATATCACTGGGCAGTGAAGCCGGAAGCAGCGCTCAGCCTTGCCTTTCTGTGTGAGGATGGCTACTGTAAATTGACAACAGAATTCTTGCACTAATCCATTGCATTTCATGAATACAGCTGTTTGCTGCAAAGAGTGTAGCAGTCTGGGAGATGGAGGTCAAGCTTCTTGTCAAAGAAGGTAAAATTTTGTATTTTACAACGACTAGCTGTTATTTGAAAAGCTTAATAGGGATGTGAAAGTACTTACCTTGCTAAGTGTTGGTTGTATTCATTATTAACTGCTTCTGCAAAACATTGACAGCATGTAATTGTCTAAAATGTCATTGTGTGTTTTAGCATTAATTGGAAATAAGGGGCTGAGCACAAACCCTGAAAAACACCACTGGATCATTATCCCTCCTTCACCAACTTCACTGTTGGCACCATGAATTTCAGTAGGTTCTCATGGCATCCACCAAACCTAGATTCATCCATCAGACTGCTAGCTGACGCTTGGCATTGTGTAAAATGATTTTAGGCTTCTGTGCAGCTGCTCAACCCATTTCTTGAGGCTTCTGTCACACAATTCCTATGCTGATTTTTCTTTCAAGAGCCGTTTTGAACTGTGTCATGGGTGATGCAAGAGAAAATAAACTAGTTTTATGCACTTCATGTGCTTCAGAACTCTGTGACCCTGCCCTGTGAGTTTGTGTGATCTCTCACTTCTTGGCTGAGCTGTTGTTTATTTCACAATAGTACTTACAGCTGACCCGGTAAGATGTTGCAGAAATGTAATTAACTGACTTGCGAAAAAGGTAAAATCTTGTGACCTTGCCACAGTTAAAGTCACTGCGCTTTTAAGTTCTACAGCCAGTGTTTGTCAATGGAGATTGCACCTGTTAGCAATGGGTGTGGCTGAAACACCTGAACTCAGTGATGAATAATATATATAATGCATGTAATATATACTCAACAGTGTACAATTACAACCATTTTCTTAAAAGAAAATGTAAGAAACCATCAAATTAAAATTGAAATCTGCAATTTGAGCTCATATTCTATATTTAATTTCAGCCCCAAAATCCTGTGCTAAGACAACAATAACTTTGTTCATGTCCAAAGATTTTTAAACCTGATTGTATGTTTAGCTGAAATTCTTTAGCTGAAAATATGGAACATTTCTCTGAATTCTTTGTGGATAATGAAGTATCTACAACAGACTACAATAATCTAATGATGTTTCTGAAAATAGGTGTTGTGGTGTAACGGTACTGTATATAAACAATACCTTTCTTTAAAAACAGTACAGTAGATAAGACAAAATGATTAAAAACTGTATGTTTGTATTACAGTGCCAGTATTGTAAATAAACAGCAATATGCTGCAGAAACTGCTGCCAGTTAATTACTATAATTTTACAATAAAGTACATTTTTTACATGGTGTAAATGATGTGTTGAATTTATTCCATTTAAAATGTGTACATCATTTCTGCATGAATAAAATCATCACAGCTATTGCACAAAGTCTGGAAGGCAATTTGGGTTGTGGTTCTGTAATAGACTTTAGTTGTGTAGGAAAGTACACATTTGTTGGTGCAAGCAGTGTCAACATAGCTAACATTCACTCTTCCCGTATCAAAGTACAAAAAATATTATGGCACCAACATAATTCAAAGCAGCTTCTGTATCTGTCATTCCTTTGTAAAATGTAAATTCAAAGCAGCATTTAAAGATGTTACCAAGGCAATAAACAATGGCTAAACTCTGATCTGAGCTATTCTGTACTCTGTTCTTTCTTAAATTAGAGAAAGAGTAAGAAATGGGACAGGCCAGCCAGAACACATGCTCAGCTGAGTCTGTCAGATGTGCAAGTATTTATTAGCCTGAGTGATGCCAGCATCTTTATGTGCCTGAGTTAAAAAGCATAAACCTCATGAAAGATGAAGGAAATTTTGGGAATTTTATTCTGATCTCAGGATTCTGTAAAGCATGACAGTCTACCAGGCTGACCTTGTGATGCCACATTTTTGCGTGCCAAGAGCCTAGGTGTGGAAACTGTGCCTCCCCTCCTCTTTTCACAGCTAAGACAGTAGCAAGGGAATTAATTTGGTGTAGCATGCGGTGTCTGGGTGCTGGTGTGCAGTGTAGTAGATGAGGGACAGAGAGGGGGAAGAGGTCACTGGGAGTTCAGAGAGAACACCGTGTCTTTTGGGCCTCTCCCTGTGTACAGTACGACGCACACTACTCCAGGCTGCTGGAGGTCTGTCTGTTTTTGTAAATTTTTTTTGTAGTGAAATGGAGTTAATCTTCTTTGCCAAGACCAATAAAATGGTTCTGATGTTATAAAACAGTTTCACAAAAGATGTATTGTATGTAACAAAGCCTTAAAAATTCTGACTTTACAAGAGATCTTATCTTTAATGTAAAGAAACATAAGACTTGATTCCAAGTCATTTTGGACCATTTCTAGCGGTATATGTATGTATGTATGTATGCATGCTTATATTTAATTTATTCTAAGTCATTTTGATCTATTTATCATGTAATTTGTTCCTGAAATTTTGACTTGAAATAAGGAGCAGCTGCTCTTTTCAAGTTGCGTAAGTTATTGTTCCAACAGTGATGGAAGATATACAGTCATAGCAATATGCAAAATGTTAGGTACCCCGGTCAACATACGTTTTGTTGATTGTGAACACATTCTCTTTAGAGAACACACTTCTGCACATGTTAATGTGCAATTACTGTATAAAATTACAGGCTATTTCAGTCACTGCACAGAACAGACTAGACTTTCACAATCAGTCTCTTCAAACTGGAAACACAACGCGAATACATATGTAGTGCACATTTAATTTACTTAATAATGTCCTTTCATATGTATATACATACATACAGGGTAAACTGACAGGGCATTAGAATAAGTTGCTGCACTAAACAGGCTGAATTTCCTCAATAATTCCCTACAAACTGCAAACACACAGAGATGCTTAGAGAAGAGGATGCATTTGTAGTGCACGTTTACACTGCTTGGAACATTGTTTAGATGAATGCACTTGTGTTGAGACAGAGAGTGAGGGAGGAAATGAAACGATAGAGGAGACAGAGAAAGATGGTGGTGAAGTAAAAAGGAAGAGAAAGAGAGACTAGTGTCTGAACAGCGTCTGCACCATGCTTTTAGTTCATCTCTTGGCGCCTAATGGATTGGAAAAAGATGTAATTGATTTGTTGATTTGGGGCACTGAAGGCGCTTTGGGTAGAATAAATGGCTGGAGTTTGTTTTTTGGGTTTTTTTTGAGTAAAATGTGTGAGTGCATGAATGTCTCTGTATTGGCATGATGTCAATTAGTGTGTGTACTTCATGTACTTTAGATTACTGTGGTTAACTGTTTTAGTTTAATGTGCTTTTTTCATGTTGCTGTATGTTTTCTGATCACAGTGGTGCTGGTTTGTAAAAGGTTTTAGCTCTGGGGCAGAGAGAGAGAGAGAGAGGAGAAAAGGCAAGAGAATATAAGTAAATGTATGACTGTAAATGAGAAAGACTGGCATGACCCTTAAAGAAAAGACAAGGCACAATATTTCTCTGTATGCTTTTGTTCATCGGGCCACTCTCAAAGCCCTTCCCTAATATGACTAATGATTTCTGATTTCCTCTTCACTCGATCGATTATGAAGATGTGCTTGAAACACTCGCTGCCTGCGCTTTTCTTCCCCCATTTCCATTTTCAATCAATCCTTTCAGCACCATTCGCCAATCCCATCACTCCCCTGCTTTCTTTATCTTGTACCCTTCATTTTCCTAATTTGATACTTTGGTCTGATAATCCGCTGAAAGGAGCCTCGTGTTTTGCATTGACTCACATGTTCTATTCTTCACCCTCTTTATGGAGGAGATAATGGAGTTGGTGCTCAAACTTCAAATTTCATCTGCACTTACTGGAGGGGAGAGGAGAGTGAGCGTCCTGCTCTTTAATGCGTTCTACCTTTTTTACTTTTTTTCCACTGGAAAGTGGGATGAAAATTAGCATAACATTTTCAGCTCTGTCCTTCTTAATGCTGTTTTTTATATTATTCCTCTAATGAGGCGAAAGCTCTGAGATAGAATAGCTGTATAAGTTACATATGAAAATGTCATTTTCAACAGTCTAAAGACAGCAGATTGAATCCAGTGTTTGTAATAGGGATTTTGAAGTAAAATATCTGCAGAAAATCTTTATTAATATGCCTATTTTCATCCATTGTCTTACCACCCACGTTCCAGAGCAAAATCAGTATTAAAAAGTCTGTAGAATGTCAGGCACTTGTATAGTAAGCACATTTTGCACCTATGCTCATGATCATCTGCATCTTACTGATTATGAATTTATTGTTATTTAAGCTTTGGAGAAGCACTGTTAATGCAACCTGAAGTTTATTGGGGTTCTGTGTTTAACGGGACACTCTGGCCAAAATGAAAAATGTTATCATCAGTATGTCTGTTGTAAACACACCTACTCGCCTTTTACAGCAGTGCCACGCCAGTCTCTAGAGTGAGATTAAGAGATTTAAAGACTTGGAAAAACACCCTTCTGATGATGCATCTTGTAGGTGGAAGTAAATTTTGATAGTCAACGATTGCTTTGGGATGGACGCTTCATGCTGTTTTAAATTTTCTCACTAGTTGGCAAAATAATTCCTTTTACAAAGAAAAAAGGTTGACGACTAAATGAAGTGGTGCTATATCACTAATACTAGTTACCATCACAGGCATATTCATTAGCTTTTAGATCAGTGGCTAGCAGTTTGGATTTGTTGATTGCCAGGAGTTCCTAATGATTCTGTGATGTATCTGCTTAATGCATGCTGGGTATTGTAGTGGGAGAAAATGTGATAAACCAAAGTCACAAATTCTGTCCATGCACGAAGGGATACAGTGCTGCACAACGCAGTACTGCATAATATAATTAATAAGATATTAAATGCTGGTTTCAGGCCAGAATGCCAGAGTCAGACAGGCTGGTGTTCATGGCATTTGCGTAAATTTCATTGAACAGAACATGCAGTGTAGTGACAGTGCTGAAATACTTGCTTAGAAAGAGAAATGTTAAGAGTGCTAAATCTGTAGTTCAGGCTTGTGGAAATGTTAAGAACTCATTAATAAAGCCAAATAAACTTCACAAATCAATATACTGCACATCCAAAATTTCCCCCAAATACCCCCATTCGCATGACAAAAGGCCAAGATTGAATTATCATAATGTAAAATTCTGCATTGCATCACATTCAAGAGCACATGACTATCAGGAAGCGTGTGAACTTTTTTAATGTTGTATTGAAGCCTATGTGGGTCCTGCACAGGGATGGCACTAGGCGCAATTTATATTTCCCTCATGTTTTGGAGGTCGCAAGGGTCATATGGATAGATGACGAATGCAGACTGGAAGGACTGGACAGATGAAGTGTATTAGAACCCGTAACCCTGCAGATGCTGTACCGACCATAAATCAAAGTTATGGGAAATTCCATCCCAAAGTGGCTAAGTTTTTATTTGTCATGGTCATCTGTCAGGGATCCTGCAATGAGTGGAAGGGTGTTTAGAACATGCTTTCGAAGTCAGATCATATTCTCCAAGTGTGTCAAAATGCATCATCTAGATATCTTGTAAATGCTTGCAGTTGGTTGTTTCATTTCAGATCCAGGAAGTAAGCACCCTTTTTGTCTGAAGGCCTGCCTAATTTATCAGTTGGCTGATAACATTGACCTTTATTAAAATCTCACATGACTCATCTTATTGCAGCTAATCTATGACATGAAGGAAGCCATGTGATAACAATACAGGTAAATTAGAGCACAAAACACTATCATGGCAAATGCACCTAGACCTAACTGTTAGACTGAGGATAACAGTACAACAACAACAACAACTCTCTCTCTCTCTCTCTCTCTCTATATATATATATATATATATATATATATATATATATATATATACATAAACTGCAGATTTCTGTGAGAATGTCCGTGTTGTTGATTGTTGTGTTGATCATGAATCTGAACATGAAAATGATGTAAATCCTGGGTGAAAATGAAGTGTAGTTTCCAATTTCTGTTACCAATATCCAGTGAGAACAGCAATAGCTGCGTGTTCCAGGTCCTCTGAGACTGTAGCCTGTTTCTCATACCGCTATGCATCATCTTGCTTTGAGGGGAACTGGAGCTATTGCTACTGGTCTTGGTAGTTTCTCTCACACAGCAGTGTCAGAGAGTAGTGTGCCGTATTACTGATATTACAAAATGACTACATTAGTGATGTGTTTTGCTGTTAATGATGCTTCAGTCTCAATGTACCTTAGTGATGAAATTCACAGCATGGCAGTAGCTAGAAATATCTGTGTTTAAGCAAAAGGAACAAATTAGAACTTGCGATTCATAAGCTGAGAACTAAGAATTTCAATAGGGCTTTAGACACACCACCTCTGTTGGTCCAAGACAAGGTCAGTACTGAGTCCAAGGGAAGTATGCAGACTTGTAATAAAGAATTGGGTATATGCATACCAAACAGCCCAGTAAAAAGGTCAGTGTATGTCTCATACAGTGGGGTCCAAAGGTCTGAGATCATTGGTGAAAATGCTTCTACGTATGTTGTTATCAGTATAACAAAGCTGCATCTTTGAATGTTTACATGATATTCAGAATTTCTTTGTATTTGATTTGTCCTCATTTTGCCTTACTCACAGTGCAATCACATGTGATCAAACTGGTAGGGATTCTAGAAGTTTGTGCAAAAAAGTTGGTCAAATCCACTTGAGAGCCGTCTGAATGTACGTTTCAATGGAAGGAAAATCTGACAATCATTTGGTACAAAGGACTTGAAATGATCAATTTCACAAAAATTTTCTTCATTTTTTCCTAATGTTTCTTTGTTTAAAATTGCTTAAGATTCTAAAGCTTTTTGAACCCACTGCACGTCTGACTAACTGCATCTCTTCTGCTTAGAAATACAGACATGGTAATGATTGAATATTAAGAATGTGGCAGCAGCAGTTTATTCTTGCTGTTCAGTGCTTGCTGAAAGAGCAAGCAGCGCCACTGCTAACTAGCTAAATCTGACTCCGATACATACACAATGCTTTGGTCAGTGTGCTTTGGTGACAGTTAGAACTAAAAGGAAAACGCAAAAAATGTGATATTCTGGACAAGACCGATGGCTGAGAGCTAGACTCAATAAAGAAAAATCTTTGAGTCTGAGACTCAAGTACTGTAGCACTATTTCACAATTGATAATCACAGTCAGTAAAGGCTTGTTCAGCTAAAACTGTTGTAAAATTAAAATAAAATCATATATATATATATATATATATATATATATATATATATATATATATTGCCCTGCGATGGATTGGCGACCTGTCCAGGGTGTATCCTGCCTTCCGCCCGAAGACTGCTGGGATAGGCTCCAGCACCCCCCCGCGACCCTGACGGAGAAGCGGCTTAGATAATGGATGGATGGATGGATATATATATATATATATATATATATATATATATATATATGAACATAATTATTTTGCCTACTTTTATTGTTGATCAGAATTGTTAGCCCTTTAAAAATTTTTGTCACAAAATGTCCATGTTGTCCAGGCCCTAATCTGAAGCATGTCTGAATCTATGCAATGGGGACAAATGTGAAAGAAATGATTGTGTGTGTGATTTCCCTTTGATGGCCCTTTGGGCACTTCGAGGACAATGGACTGTGAAGGTTCTTCGTGGAAAGTATGCAGTTGTTCCATTTATATCATCGAGCTGTTTCAAAGGCGTATGCTCTTTTTTTTCCTCTGACGTTTTCAAGGCTCTTTGTGTGTCTGTGTCTAGTCGCACTAAGGGTGAATGCTTTTCCTTCTCAGTCATGCTCCTGCATCTCTGGCCCTGAGCTCAGAGCAAACAGTACTGCAATGGCCCTGTACCGCTTCTATTGACTTGCCACTGAGTTTCTTAATGTACGGCTCATTGAGGAGACTCTAAACTAGTGCAGTGTACTGGAGGGTTCTGCCATGTCCTCTGCTGCTCCTCCTCTGCCAGCTGATTGTCATTGTAATGTGGGGCTAAAAGCCACATTGTTGTGGACCAGCAGGAACTCGGTCACGCCTTTCACTGCGAATAAGGATAGGTATAAAGGAACGGAGTGCGGGTGTGTTCCACGATTGTCCTCGCCACTCAGTCTAATAAAGAGAAGCCTGTACAGGTGTCACTTGGGAGGCAATGAGAGAGGGCAGTTCCTCGATTTACCAAATGTGCCGCTGTCTCTCCGGGATTAGTCATCCGGCTTCGCCTTGTCACGCTCCGTAAAGTATGTGAGCGAAGCCATGCCCGAACCAGTAGAAACAAGGCTGCCCGACTGCATGGGGAATAGTCCAAAGGAGACAGAGCAGAAAACATCACATGAAGAGAACATAACCTTCTCGGAGGAAAGACACCTATGTGGAGGTGTAAATTCAGAGCTTCTGTGCTTTAGTGAGGATGAACATGAGCACTGGCTGTTCCATGGGAAGAGAATGGGCAATAACTGTGGCTGCTGAGAAGAATGAGACTTGAATTAAAGTAGTAAGATGTTATATAGGAAAAACTAGAACAGATACATAACGCCACTTTTTCTAAGCCAAAATGACTTGGAAAAATGTACCACTGTTCAGTGAAGGTACTTTAAGTGGAAAGTGTGTTTTACAGGATTTAGTGGTTTAGCAGTTGTTGCGCAGGTATAAAAAAGGGACACTGCTCAGCAGGGCCCCACCAATGTATTAGTCACTGGTAGCTCACAATGGGTACGACACCAAAAATGCATTGAATCCTGACCTTTAACATTAGGATATTGTTATAACACACAAAAAAGTCTTCATGTGAAGAGAACAGATGAAAATATTCATATAACAGAAACCAAAAACCTTCTATAAGCCTTTACACACCAAGCACAATTTATTTGTACAGTTTATTCAGACATCAGTGAATCAGTATGGATAACTGATAGTATCTTGCACACCAAACATGGGGAAGCACCATCATCAGCTTTATTTGCCGTCTATTTGATTATTGTGAATTTCCGCTTGTGACATTGCTCAACCAGTCACTATAGTCTTGTGTGTTGACATGCCGTCAACCAAGATAACTTCATCAGCTGAGGATCTGATGTGTCCCAGAAACTAAAACTTATTGAAAACCAGCAAAAGACTTTGTTTGTCTTCTGCATCTCGAACATCGCCTCAAACTGGGTTACTGGGTTATGGACATCTGAGCTAAGTTTCATCTCCTGAATGATCGATGAAACTTTTCCAAAATAGAAAGTAGCCTACCCAAAGGATATTTTTTCTTTATTTTTTCCTGCCCATGCAAAAGGGCGCAATCCTAAAAATGTGTGCTATTTGTTGTCTATTATTGTTATTTAACATTTATATTATATTATTATTTGTATTATTATTTAACATTTTAATGCCATTTATTAGCATTGTGTTTGGTCTATAACAGCCTTAAGAATGCTAGTAAGCTCCTCAGCACTACAATATTTAGATAATTTGCTGTTTGGCTTTAAGAAACTGACAGCTATAACTGACAGTTCACAGTAAACAACTTAATCTTATCAGTAAAGCTTGATTTAACGTAAACTACAAGATTATCCACATTGAATTATATCTGGCAGTATGATTTTTAGTTTATACCAGTCATGGCCTTGAACTTGTTAAATTGTGGTCACACACTCCATTGTGGACCTCTAATAACCTCATTACATTATGAAGGTTATCAGCCTGAGATGGCAAAGAGACTATGCAGAGACACATTACAGTGAGCAGTCTCACAAAGGTACAAACAGGTAAGATGGTCCTAGCAGGGCAATGCTATTTGCTCTTGGGAACCCTGGCCCAGACCATCTTTTCACTCTTTTCAGTCAGTTTTAATCCTACTGACATTTGGCATCATAGTGTGGCCTAGGTTTTATACTTGTGTGACTTCACATGAGTTCTGACCGGGCCAAGTCCTCATCACCATGGCACACTCCAAAAGAGCTGCACATACTGTAGCACCTCTAAAATTAAGCTACAAATCAAAAAGGAGCAGAAATGCCAAGGTACTTTTTTCCAGTAATGCCACCCATTGTTAAATGTGTCCTTACTGGAGATGCATTAGCTCACACAAAAAGAGCTCTTCCTTTGAAAACATTTTCCACCAGGAGCACATTAAAACCTCTTGAGCCTTAAGAGAGAGCTTTTGGCGTCGGTGTTTTACACCCGTCTCCCCTCACTGTGTTTTTACAGTTGGGTAATTTATCGCCCACTTTCAAACGTGGCCAGCTCCGGGCGCCGTCAGCACACACAGACCACCAGCATTCAGAGCAGCGGGACAGCCGAGTCCGGAAAAGGTGCCAGAGAACGACACCCGCTTTACTGCAGACCTCCCGTCAAACAATTTCCCGCCGATAAATCACTTTCCTGTAAAACGTATTATGTTTCACCGCTTTCACAGCTTTGTGTTTTTAAATGGTGCTGAGTCTGATGAATATGACTCTTATCTTTAGTGCTGTTGCTGCTCTCTTAGAGGAGAGGAGCATTACCTGCACTGCTTTGCCTGCTGTGCAGTATTTATTGGAGGAGGTTGAAAGGTCAGTTCTGCATCCAGTCCTCGATCTTCTATTTGCATTGATTTAATATTCTGTCTGAGGCACATCTAATACCAGGACATTCCTGCTTTTCTTTTATTTATGAACACCTACAATGCCTCTGAGACATCAATTATCCTCTCCCCCGCAAAATGGGCAGCAGACGAGGACGACTTAGTTGAGGATGGTTGCTGTGAATTCAGGCTGCATCTATACCTTTGTTACGCTTGCAGTTACTTTCTTTCACTAAACAGCTTTATAAATAATAGGTGTGAAAAAGCTAATATAAACAAGAAATGCCATGTAATCAATCTGGATATGCTCGGTCTACTTGCTGTGAGTAGTTTAGCAAGACCCGACCATCCTATAGTGTTTTTTCAGTGCACTGTCAGATGAAAACCCACAGCAAAGCAGCTTTGATGTGCGAATCTGCTCTAATCTGATAGTGCTTCACCGAATAGCCTTGTCAGTTTGGAGTTTTGATAGTGTTTTTTTTGAATGAGCCTGAGCTTTCGGAGTAATAACTGGAATGTGCCTGTGGTTGGGCAATTAAATCTAAATTGTGTAATGGTCGACACCATGTCTTGGTGTGTTTGTTCTCTGTGTGTGGGTATCACGGCAGCCACGGTGCAGACAGAATCAGAGGAGAAGAAAAAGAGATGCCATGATCGTTATCCATGCTGGTAAATTAACCAAACACCTGGCAAATTTTGTGTCGCTCTTATCTGAAAGCGTATGTGACAGTGGGGGTCTGTTGAGTTGTCCTATGCACTGGGCAAGTGTCAGAGGAATTCTTACTCTATTAGAAGTGAGCAAGTGCTTTAGCTTTAAATCCCTTTTCTCCCATCAGCTCATACTGAACAAGGAGGTCTTATCTCAGTCCTAAAATAAAGAGCACTATAGGTGAACATGATTGCCTCTTATTGGCCTATTGGATATTCTTTACTGAGCTGAACAACTGTCCATCCTGTCCAGGCCTGATGCTGTCCCTGGACTATGGAGCTTCCTGCACGTCTATTCTTTTTCCTGCTGTGCAGAATGCCTCACCTGAATGCTTCACTCACCCTCCTGATGATATTGCCTGCACAGACTTAAACTAGAAAGATTCAGTCAGATAATGCTTTACCTGCCTCACAATACACTGAGCTCTTCACATATTCGTTCTAATGTATCATGATGATAGGCTTCTAACAGCAGTCAGGGTGTTCATGTTCATCAATGAACGATGCACTTTGAATACTAGCCACTGATTTTTATAGATCTGTTTCTCATTTGTTATTCGGGTAGGCCTCTAAGAGTAATCACTGGTTATAATTGGTTAATCTAAATAACTCTGTCCAATGACAGGCTTATTACTTTTTTTCTCTATTCACTAATGGTAAAAGCGCTATTTAAATAAATTAAAAAAGACTTCAGAGCTTTGAACAAGAGCAGGTGTTAAACTGGGATTTAAGGGCCTAGATACTTCTTTTGTGAATGGCAACAATGTAGGAACAACACTATGTACCAAATATGAGTCTCATGGATTTCATCATGTGTTTGAAAAAAATGATCAAAAGCAGTTTTCAGATGATGTATTTATCTCTTTAGATCTATCTACTTATATTTCTATATATCTATTGATCTAGCTTAGTGTAAGTTACATTTTGAGAAAAATTGTAGATCAAATGTAATAAAAATCTACTCTGAAACACAATGAAATAGACCTACCCTGTCTAGACACATTTGATTTAGCTATCCCATTGGTGATGGTTTTATCTGAATATGCAACCAAGTTACCAACTTGTGCAATAAAAAGCTTTGGCAGTCTAGAAACATAATGAACTAATTTATGTAGCAGCTTGAAACACCACAAAAGCTCAAAACATGCCTGCATGATTGTGAAAATTGGCAGAATGTAAGCATTGCCTACAAAACAACTAATCATGGAGAAGTGTAGCTGTGTAGAGTTTGTCTGTTAGGGTGGTTTGTCACACTGAAAAATGAAATGGCTTTGCAGAGATTGAAGTGCACATTTCCATCTAGTGCTGTAGTGTTTTTGCATCAAATTCTAGTATATATAGTTTGCTGTTTACATAAGTATGATAATATTGAACAACAACAATTCTATAATTTCATTAAAATTCGGTTCTGATCAGTAAATTGATTGGTTCAACACATTTATCATTATCTGTAAAAATCCTGTCAAGGAAGTTAAGAAGCACAAGCTGAATCTGAACCCAAAAATTGTTATCTTAACCATGATAAATAATGTATATATTGTGGTTAATATACGGAAATGTCACATGTCTATTTTATTAATCAAGGCTATTTTATTAATCATGCTGGAGGAAACAATCAAACACTCCACCAACCTCAAGTAATCAAATAACAATGCACAAAAGCCTATATAATTAAAAGACACTTTATTTCTGCTTTGTTGGTGTTCAAAAGGCCCTGCAATGGACTGGCAACCTGTCCAGGGTGTTTTCTGCCTTCCACTCAATGACAGCTGGGATTGGCTCCAGAAATCTGGAAATTAACTATCCTACAGTGTTTATTTTATTTAATACTGTGAATTTTTACTTTTGTTTGAGTTTAAGAAATGTGACAATTCCTTAACTCAAACAAAATTTTGAAATGTACTAAACATTTGACCATATTAAACTGACTGGCCAGTATTGTTGGTTATCAGAATTTTTAGGTCACTAAAATCAGTTTTTTTTTTAACTTTTTGTATCAATCAGGCACTGATGACAATGTTTCTAATACAATCTTTGTGAAATATCATCTCTTAGGTAAGATTTGTTGAAATTGAAAGAAGTGGCACTTGTGAGCCAGGTAGAAAAACATGCTACAGCATAGTGTGTGTATGCTGCTGCGAGTTATCCTGTAAAGGCTGTAAACAGTAATTTAAAAGTCAGAGATGTAGAGTCGGTTTTGTGGAGGTTTTTTGGACCTGGTCAAATGTCTTTATGTATTCAATGTCTTCTCAATATTTAGGTCTCAAATACATAAAGATTTGATGACAATAGTAGATAATTCAGTTCCATCCTCAGAGGACACATCCTTCACCATATTTTGACCAAGAACTCTATGTATACTCTTTCTACACACTAGCGATCATCTGATTAATTCATTCGTGGGTGTTCGAGACACAACCCACATTACAAAATGTTCTTCCGGATGTTGCATGCAATTATTTACAAACTATTTCTCCAAATCTCTGAATTCCTAACTATTTAATCCATTTTATAATTTAAATAGTAACCAGAGGTTTTTATGATATTATCATACTCCATTACTGAGATTTCTTCTCTGAGCAAAAAGCTGTAGACCTCTGGACTAGGATTGTTGCCCCTTTTGTAATTATGGTTCTCTTTATGAGTAGAAAAGGGTGAATATGGCTATGATGCATTGAAGCTGGATATGAGTTGACGCTTGATTGGGGCGGACTGCTGGCAAGTGCTCCGAAGTGCCAAATCACCCCCCCCCCCCCCCCCAACTCACCCTCACCAGCATAACTAAGGCTTTTTTTATTTCCTCTGTCTTTGTTGTGCTTCATGTGAAAATGAACATTTTTCAAAGGCCAAACTTCAGTTGGTGCATTCTAACGAAATACCATTCATCATTTCTTTGTTGTAGAGAATATGTGGCATATTTGTATTACTGCATGACTTGATTCGCTCTGTCTCTGTTTGTTTAATTGAGTGTCTTTTCTTGTGCATCTTTTTTGGCATGTTCATGCTCTGTCGATTTAGGCCGGGTACGGAATCTGTCTTAACTTGCACACTCGCTCTCTCTCTCTCTCTCTCTCTCTCTCTCTCTCTCTCTCTCCCGCTCACTCTCTCTCTCTTCACTCAGAGCATATGCGAATGTACGTGCATGTGTGTATGACTGTGGCGTAGGTGCACAGCTGTAGACTGTGAGCAGGGCCTGGGGGGGGGGGGGGGGGGGGGGGATATGGGGGGCTGCAGGCTGCTCTTCTAAATAAAGCCTTCTCCTCTTTTCACCTCGCATCCACTCCACAGCGCTCTCTGAAACATGCCTTACTTCAACCCGCATGGCTTTGCTCTGCAGCTGCGCTCACTTCATTACATCAGCTCCACATTCTGCCACGGCTGTGCTTCTTACCATGCATTAGAAGCTCAGCTTGGGGGAGGAATTAGCTGCATGGTATGCTCAACTTCAGTCGAACACTCTCGCCACACATACAGCCATACGCTCACATAGCCGCACACTTCCCCTAACAGCAAATATTGAGCCAGGGGAGCCTTTTCATATATTACCTTACACTTTTTACAGCCTCTTCATTACATTTCAGTGGCTACTGTTCTTTCATACAGTGGCCTATGCAGAAAGAGCTCTTAGGCAGTTCATTTAAACTTTATCTTCCTTGGTCCCCAGGTGACCTATTGCTACCATTCTCATAGATGTATTAAGCATTTATGAATTAGTCACAAAATGTTCACACAATGAAAATGAAAAAAAACACAATGTTTTCATATGATATATGTGTCTACACATCTACTCATCACTTTGTTTGGGTTTGAGTCTGTATAGATAATGTTGCTATTAGCCTCATAAAGAGATAAAGAGAGAACTTGTCTAATAGTTAAGCTGATGTTACTAATGTCAATATTGCCAATCTGTTTGAAGTGTTATCAGCAAATGACTCTCATTACTAGTGTGTAGAAATCCTGTGATTAGAATTCTTAGAAGTCTGTTATCATTGATGATAACAAAAGTATGGTGTAATTTTATATTAATTTTCTCACCCATAGCTCATTTTAGAAAGTTTGGATTCTAAACTTTAAACCACTCTAGAAGAGAAGATATTTTGATTTTACTGATAGAATTTTATGTTGTGGTATGAACTTGTTTTGTCATCTTTTTCAGTCATATGCAACATATGAAACATCAGCACATGCCTGGTCAAATATCATGTTCTGTTGATTTTCTAAGTGATTAGTTAACACACCTGTCACTTTCCTACATCTGTGCATGTGCAGAAACAGTAAACACTTATATGATTGTATTAAATGTTTTGTTTTGAAAGCGTTCTGAGAATATTACGCAAACGTTCTATTAATGTCTTCAGTGGGAAGTTTTCAAACATCATCATGTAACATTATCTGTGGCCTGGACAACATCCCCAAAACATCCTCTGAATTTTGCAGATAAAACATTATGTCTTAGTAAATGTTTAACCTTATAGGAACATTATTTGAAATTACAAACCTCCTTAAAATGTTCTTTGAACATTAGATTAAAAGGTTTTCTTTAAAAAATTACTAGAACTTGCAGGTAACAGTAGCCAAACTTGTCAGAACCATCACACGCATATGAACTTGAGTGACATCCTATTCTTAATCCATAGGGTTTAATATGATGTCAGCCCAACCTTTGCAGCTGTAACAGCTTCAACTCTTCTGGGAAGGCTTTCCACAAGGGTTAGGAGTGTGTTTTTGGGAATTTTTGAATTTGGTGCACGTCATGTGTTTAGAAAGAAACCTCATTATTGGGAAACCCAGGGTTCTCTTATTATCAGATTATCAAAGTGCTTGTAAATGTTTCGAACAGATTTTTGCAATTTTTTCTCCTGAATATTTTGGACCATATTTATTGTTTAGTATTGAAGCAAACAGAAAAAAATCAGTAGCTGAATAGAATATTATGGTGTCTCTTGCTCTGTGTTTCTAAAGGGACTTACAGGCATGATGTGCAAAGCTGTACCCTGCATCACCCCTCCTCCGTTAAAAGAACAATTGTTCTTGCTGTTATTTTAATGTTATTGTTGTTGGTTTAAGATGTGTTTTACGTATTCACTGTGTTTTATTTTGTTGGGCTGTGGGTTACTTAGCGTGGGTTTGTGTGTATTATAGAGAGAAACTGTATGGCTGGAACTGACCTTCCTCGTTATTCAGGTTGTTTTTAGTGGTCTTTTCTGCTTTGCTCAGTAAAAGAGCGTTTCCTTGAGCAGAAATAATGACTTTGGTTCTTCCTCACCGCCAACGCCACAACATAACTTAAAGTTTATGTATTTTCGTTAGAATGGTATGAATTACTCATAATTATATATAACTACGTATACACTGTCAGAAGGAACACAAACCCCTGTTTGAACTGGTAGATAGTAAATTAAGAAAATAGAAAGTAAATTAAATGTAAACCTTCCACTTTTTATGTAACTATATATTTAATAGTGTAATTATAGTAAACACAAAACTGTGTAATAGTTCTGCTAAGGGTTAAACAGTGACCCATATCATTGTACACCTTGCCTCCTAAAAAGAATGATGAGTATAATTGAGGCACTGTGTGGTCTGTGAGTTCATGAACAGTGCTCTCGTACCTGTCCGAGCTTAAGTGGCCGCTGCTCTGTTCTCTTGTTGCTGGGCATCAAAGCGCTCTCTCATCTCAAGGCAAATGTTTGTCTGCAATGACAATGGAGCCATTTGGTGAAGGCAGAATACAGCATGGCTTTAATCTCTCGTGCTCTCTTTTTCTGCTCTCTGTCATTCACTCTCTCACACACACAGGAACGCACCCACACACACTCTTTCCTTCACTTTCAGCCTCTGTCTTTGTTTCAGTCTCACTGTAACACTCACTGTCCTTTCTCGCACTCTTTGTTCACTGAGAACATCTGGTTTTCTTGTATTATCTGTGAGGAAGGGTCATAGTGATGCTGATTTGTGTCTGTTTTTTCTCTATACTGTTTAACCCTTTACAGCTAAAAAAAACTATTTGTGCTCTACTATATCTACTCTTCTGCTTTAATAATGTGACATCGCAGTGTTGTGACATTGCTTATATATAACTTGATTAAACAAAGACAAAAATATGTAGATATTAGAGATGTTCAGTCAGATCAGTCAAGATGGGAATCAGCAGATTTTTAATTGAAACACGAAGTTGGCAGTTGGCCAATTTATTGTTTTTATTTTGGCAGATCTGTGTATCCGCAATTTATGACATGAATAAAAATGACAAATGTGAGCAAATAAGGTTGTTTACATTGCTGGTTTGGCTCATTAAAAGTACTGGAAGTGAGCTAGTGTGTTTCATTCACCCGACACAATGCAAGCCTCGGTTTGAAAAAAGGGGAATAAAAATCTGCCAGAAAATTGGCTATGGGCCAACTTGACATGAAAAAAAGAAGGAAAGGGCCATAAAAATGTATGATTAGTGCATCCCTGATGGAATTTTATTTTGTTTGTATCACAAACTACCTTTCTATTCCAGCAAAGACACGCGTCATTTGCTTCTGCCACATTTTACCTAAAGGTGAACCAATCACAAATGTTTATAACTGATTGTGTTTCTAATTTCTTTACAGAACATCCCTAATACTCCAGGTACCCTTGCCATCATTTTCTAATTTTGTAATGAATAGACCAACAGAGATGGTCCAAACTTACCTGTTACATTGTCTTCCATTATAAATTAAGAAGGTTTTCTGCTGCTTCTATAATCTTACCATTTTGGAGATATAAGTACGAACGATAATTCAACATATCACATATCGCACTGCACTGATTTCAATTAAACAAGACTAATTATGCTGTCTTTGTAATACATCATGCAGTTGGTCAAAATTCTTCAAGTACTGATGATATCCACAATACGCTCATAAAGGATTATTGTCACAGCATTTATCATGATAACAATAAATACTGTAACATTGCCCAGCCATAGTCATGCATTATTATGTTACAGAATTTTGGAATGAATGTAGCAGTAGCATTCAAATACAGCGCCAGTGCACTTACTTGACTCACGTTGTTCATGTTGTAATATTGCAACATTGCAGATGGGCTAAAATAGAAATAATACATTTGCTGATTGCATCTTTGGAGCAGAAATCTGCTGATTCCAGCTGATTTTAGTTTATTTTAACTATTGCTCTAATAAATCCAATCACTAACGAGCACCTATCTGAATTACATGCTGAATCTGCAATTTGAATTGTATTCTGAAAGCTCCAATTTTCCATGCTGACTCATATTTCTATGCCCAACACAGATATGCATGCATCGTACCTACTCTGACGGCAGATTTAAATTAATTAGAGGGGGCATCACAAGTCTCTGAATGGGTCACTGACAAGACTTTAGATTTGATAGGATTCAAAAAATAGCTAAGTTACAGTCAAGTTACACTAAAAGAAATATATTGAATTTGGTTGCTTCCAAAGTGTACATCATTCCCACCTTAGTAAATGCTATTACAGCGACAGAGTTAGAGTAATAAGAGCCCATGGAGAGATGTGAAAGCAAACTTCTTCATTTTACAACCAGGGTAGAACAGAAGCCAAACTCCAATGCGGTAGATAGTCCAGATCCAAAACCACAAACAGGCAAACTGGTCAAATATGAAAAATAAATGGAGGGTCAGTACAAAGTAAAGGCAAAATCAGGAAACCAAATGCACACAAATGCACACAGAATACACACTATCAGTGCCTCGTGTTTTAAGCAGACAAAATGGTCCTACAAAGTAGCAAAATAGTGAAGTTTAGGTGCAAGAATGAGGTGATTGTCAGCCAAAGAAAACAAACTGAAAGACAAAATTATGTTGATGTAATACATTTTTTCATGTGCAAATCATATTTGAGTTAAATTCAACACATCATTTTTTCCCAGAGTGCCATGTTGCTTGTTTATTTATTTGTTTATTAGTGTGCTGTCAGACTCAGTGCAGCGTGAGATGCTAATTGAGGCAAGGTGAAGATGCTGTTTTGAAATCCTGCCTTAAAATTCACCCATGAGGCCCTGAGTGCTCTGTCGGTCAGATGACGTGGCCTATTGTCTCGGAAAACAGAAAAGCCAACAGAAAGAAAGGCACTGTTTTAATTAACAGCCTACTCTGCATGAATTGGAGGAGGGGCTGTTATAGCTTTCGCCCTGTCCGTTTGTATTTCTTTATTTAATTCTTTTTCTTGTGCATCAGAAATGTGATTTAATCACTGTGCTCTAATTTCAATGGGATTTATAAATATTAATGAGGGGTGTCATTTGCTGACAGGGAGAATGTAAGGACAGAGGTTTCACAATGAATAAACCACACAGTTGCTTTGTTTCCATGCGTTACCCTGGTTTGTGGGGTTTTTTAAGCTTTTTCACAGATCATGACTGTGGATTGATCCCTCCATCCCTGCAAAATGCTGCAGCAGTAGTTTTATGGCATTGGCGGTCAGTATCTGTCCACGTTAGTCAGTAATGCTGGGAAGAGTTTCTATATGTGAATAATTTACATGAAGTGTTCACTTTTAAAGAACATAACAGCTTCAGCTGAATGTTGAAAGTCAAACGCTGCTGCTGATGTGCCCCCCTTTATTTGTTTCTCAAATCTGTAGCATTATTTATTGCTTTTTATTACACTTAAGTGTCTTTTTTAAATTTGCATTCTATTTTCAAGAGGATGCTATAAATATATGAGACAAGACTAGGGATGCCTTGATCTACATTTTTTGCCAGTCTGCTAAATAATACAGTGAAAAAAAAGAAGTAAAATCACTTTTAGGCTTGTATGCATTTTGGTTTTTATTATGTAATTTCTCATTTTATGGTGTGTTTAATATTGATCCAGAAATCTCATTTATGTGAAATAACTGTTTATAATGCATTTATTTTGGAGTGAATTCATGTTTTCTTTAGCATGTGCCATAGCCTACTCCTTTCTCCATGAATCTTACTGTTTTTATTTCATTTTGCTGTTCAACCAAAATGTTTTCATGTGATAACCAACTGTAGTTGGACATACTGAATGTAATTGATGTTTTCTGTGCTACATGATAAAATGGAAATGACCTGTACAGTCTAAGCAAAGTGGTAGATATAGAAAATAAATAAATAACAAAAGGCAAGAACGTTCTGATCATCCGAAAAATGCTGAGAATCGAATCTAATTATTGGTCTCGTCAACACCTAGTATACGTAAAACACAGCTTTCATATAAACAAAACACTGGTGGATTTTGGATATTACAATTTTTTTTCCTCCACTTAAAAATATTTTCACAATGCTGACATTTAACCAGTTAACTTCTAAAAATCTGTCTCACTGCTGTAGGTTGTGGATAATGTCTATTTATGGTGCTTCTTTGGCCATAGATTAAATAAAGCACAAAGGAAACAAAGCATCACATTCCACCAGATCCACTCGGTTTGAGACATCACTACTAGGTACAGATTGACATTTCCTCTTAGAATCCTAGATAAATATTCTGTGACAGCCAAAAAATGCTAAATTTGCTAATTTGCTGTATAGCATTATAGCAGAACAATGGAGGTATTCAGTGAAGGAATCTTGGTTATAAGCCACCTTCTCAAAGGATGTAAAATATCATAAAGAGAATTTTATCTTAAAAGGTTAATGCTGGAACATGACAGTGCGTGATATAATTTTGTGGGAAAAAAAAGTCCACTCTAAGCCTCAGAATAGATTTTTCCTGGTATACTGGCCATGTCTAATGTGCTTTTTTTATCACCCTTTGTAATATATCCCGACAGCTTTGGATTATGTTGTCACCATTTGTATTAGCCTTGGTCGTTGATATCAACAGAGAGGGCAGTAAACGGGCCATTTTATGAAGATTCATGTTTGTGTGTTTGTCAAACATCAACACGGCACATTAGGTCGCTGGTGGAGGTTGTTTATCTGTACACAGCCTTGGAGCACTGATATTGCTGACAGTAGATAAGATGAGTTTAAACGAGGTCATTTGCTCTGTTTGAGTATGAAAATAGAGTCTTGGCTTACAGAGAGCTCCATGTGTTGCACCAGCATGGACCACGCTTTGTGTTTGAATTCTTTCTCGTCGCCTAATGGGTCTTTTAGAATAGTGAGAATGGCACTCTTTACCCGGCACGACTTAGAATAATTCATGGTGGTAAGCACCATGACTTCACCTGTCCTGAAGAGGCTGGTCGGTTTATGGCTACATTGACCATGTGACTCACTACTTGGTTGGGGGACTGACTTTCTCTTCTCCTTTCTTCTTTTCTTCATAGTTGCTGAGCTGTACTTTGTTCAAAGGGACAAACTTGATTTTTTTATATATAAATATGTCGGCTGGAATTATTTTCACTTTATTCCCTAAATGCTTTAAACAGTCCCAATGACTGATTCATTTTTAATTAATGTTGATAATGGTGCTGGTGTTAGATTCTTGAGTTGGAATGTTAAAGGGTTGAATGGTCCAATCAAGCCTTCTAAAATCTTTGCTCACTTCAAGCGTCTGAAGGCAGATGCAATGTTTTTGCAGGAAACACATCTTAAGACTAGAAAACATTATAGGTTAAAATTCGCTGGAATCGCTGACATTTTCCATTCCATCTTCAATTCTAAAGCCAGGGGAGTAACTGTTTTAATTAAAAGGGGTGTCCTGTTTATTCCTGATAATATTATTGCAGATGTGAATGGTAGGTATCTGATTATTCGTGGAACCCTGTTTAACACCCCAGTGTTGTTGGTGAGTGTCTACGCTCCCAACTTCGATGATGCAAAATTTATACATAAGCTGTGTGGTTCTATCCCCTCTTTAAATATGCATCTTTTGATAATGGGGGGAGATTGGAACTGTACAATAGACCCAGTTTTAGATCGCTCAAACTCCCGCATGCTACCACAATCTCTGATGTCCCAATCAATTTCTGAGTTTTTAGCTAAAAACTGTATCATTGACTCTTGGAGATTTCAGAACCCAAGCACAAAAAAATGTTCCTTTTATTCTCATCCGCATCAAACCTACTCCCGCATTGACTATTTTTTGTGGACAGCTCCCTTATTCCCAAAGTCTCTTCCTCCAGTTATTATCTAATAATTATCTCAGATCATGCCCCTCTATCTGTAAATATAGGGTTTTCAAAATGCCCTTCTTTTTCAGCTCCCTGGAGACTCAACTCTCTACTATTATCAGACAATACATATAATACTTTAATTTTATCCTCCATTGATGGTTTTATTGCCATTAAAACTTCATTTTTTCTCTTATGGGAATCTCTTAAAGCTTATTTGTGTGGGCAAAGTATCTCATATACAGCACATTTAAACAGATCGCATAAACTCAAGCTACAAGATTTAATGACAAAAATTGTAGACTTAGATAGACTTAATTCGGCTAACCCAACCCCTGCATTGCTGAAACGCCGACTGGGGCTAGAGGCCGAAGCTAATCTTATTACCTCAACTGTTGCTGAGCAACAGTTGTTGCGCACACGCAGTAACTACTATGAGCACGGGGATAAACCATCTAGACTTTTGGCCCATCAGTTAAAAAGACAGACTGCATTGCATTTATTTCCTCAAATTAACGACTCTGCGGGTATATTATGTTCTGATTCACTGTCTATTAATGCTGCTTTTAAATCTTTTTATTCAAGACTCTACCAATCTGAATCAAAATCAGACGACATTGAGATGTCTCAGTGTTTTGAAGAATTAGTCTTTCCCCCTGTAAATCCCACTACCACAAAGGAACTTGATGATTCACTACTTTTAGAAGAAATTGCTGCTTCAATTAATGCCATGCAAACCAACCAGGCACATGGTCCGGACGGATTCCTGGTTGAATTCTTAAAAAAAAATTCAAGATAAAGTGGCCCCGCTTCTCTTAACAGTTTATATGAATCGCTGCTTCTGGGTCTTTGCCCCCAACTCTCACAGAGGCTGGATGCAGAGAAAGCCTTTGATTGAGTCGAATGGAATTATCTTTTTTAAAGTTTGTACAAATTTGGGTTTGGGAACAAATTTATCTCTTGGATAAAATTGCTATATATTTCCCCTGTGCTAGTGTCTACACTAATGATATCCGCTCTGATTATTTCTCGTTGTTGCGCGGGACTAGACAAGGATGCCCTTTGTCCCCTTTATTGTTCGCCATTGCTATAGAACCTTTGTCGATCTCTTTGAAGTCTCTTCCATCTTTCCAGGGGATCTCTCGCATGGGTATCGAATTGAAATGATCATTATACGCCGATGACTTGTTACTGTACGTGACTGATCCAGCGAGCTCCCTTCCTCCAATTCTTTTGCTTTTGAAGAGGTTTGGTTTGTTTTCAGGTTATAAAGTGAACATACAGTGAATTCACTTGCATTATCACTCAATCAGTCTGCTGTTCAAATATTTACGGATTCATGTATCTCAAACTTTGCCCTCTCTCTTTCTTTCTAATTTTTCTTCTTTAATTAATAAATTTAAACAGGATTTACAGAGATGGAAATCTCTTCCTATATTATTGATTGCTAGAATAAATGTTATGTCCAGATTTCTTTTTTTGTTTCAAACTATTCCTTTTTTTTTGCCAAAAAAGTTTTTAAGAATCTGGATCAGTTTATTACCTCCTTTATATGGGATGGGAAGGTTCCTAGAGTGAGAAAATCACTATTACAGAGATTTAAATTTGATGGGGAGCTGACCCTTCCTAATTTCTTGTTCTATTACTGGTCAGCGCACATTCAAAAGGCCCTTTGTTGGCTTCAATCTCCGGAATCGCTGTAGTGTAGATTAGAGACTTGTTCTTGTTCTCCATCCTCTCCGCTTGCACTTCTCACTTCTTCCTTGCCACTCAACCTGGCAAATTCTACGTACAATCTGTTAGCATGGTCTACCCTGCGAAACTGGTCTCAATTTAGACGTCATTTTAGGCTCACGTCTCCTTCTTTATAGATGTCTATATTGGACAATCTTCTATTTCCCCCATTTTGACTGACACAGCTTTTAATATATGGCATGAGAGAGGTATCAGATCTTTTCGTGACCTTTATAAGGATGTTACTTTTTACAGTTTTGCTCAGTTAGCTGCAGATTTTAATTTACCCTCATCTCATTTGTTTAGATATTTACAGATCAGACACTGTGTCTCTTCCCTTTTTCCAAATTATGTGGTCATCCCTCCACACAATCATGGGATGACATTTTGACTTGGAACCCCTTTCAGAAATCTATTATATATAAGATTTACTCGCATATCGTGGCTTTAGATCAATACTCTCTTACTAAAATTAAAAGTGCTTGGGAACATGAACTATTTTCACCGAGCAATGGTGAAACAATGCCATAAACAATGTACGTTCAAGTTAATTTTGTGCAAGACTTCAGTTGTTTCAGTTCAAGGTATTACATAGAATCCATCTATCTAAGTCCCAGCTATCCAGATTCTATCCGAATGCTGTCAATGATCAATGTGATAAATGTGATGCTACTCCATGTAACTTAAGTCACATGTTCTTTTTTTGTCCTTCTTTACATAAATTTTGGTTTGAATATTTTAAGATTATGACAAAGGTTTTAGGAACCAACATTAATAAGAACACTTTTATTGCAATATTTGTTTTTTTCCACTGATTTACATTTGCTCAACAGAGCTCAGTTGGATGTTATAGCATTTACGTCTCTATTGGCAAGACGTCGTATATTGCTACTATGGAAGTCTTCAAAACCCCCTTCCATTTCAATGTGGCTCCGGGATGTCATACATTTTCTTACTATGGAAAAGATAAGATCCAAAGATTTATTTATTTAATATATTTATTTAATAATTTTTAAAAATGATTCTTTTCTTTTAAATTTAATTGTAATATATATATTTTTCTTTTGTCATTATTATGCAATTTCTATTTATAATTTGTGTGTACATAAATGTATATACACTTCTTGTGTGTACGGGGGTGTGTGTGTGTGTGTGTGTGTGTGTGTGTGTGAGTGAGTACATCTCTTTGTGGAAAATAATTTTAAAAAAAAGAATAGTGAGAATGCGCTCTTGCCCACAAAGAGTTTAGATTTAGCTGACCCTCCTCTGTCATTAGAGCCAGCAAAACAAAAAAATCATCCCCGGCTGCACCTTTGAGCACCATTTGTTGGATCTGCTTTAATCAATTGCCTGTTATCTGGACAGACAAAAGGGGAAAGTGGTGAATACCTGCAGGGCACAGTGCTGTTTGTTGGCTGTAGTCCACAGCAGTTTAGGATTACATTTTATTCTTTAAATATGGAGTTTATTTTTACTTTCGTGCTTCAATTAAGACACTTCTGGGTTTTTTCCCTCTAGAAGTGATTTTAAAAATAGCCAACATAGTTGCAATGCAGGCGCTGTTGAAGCTGTCATGCAACTGATCAGGAACGCTACCACCCCTCTCTTATTGATCAGCAGATCTCTCTTTTCCATGGTGAGGAGTCTACCAGAGACTAAAAGACAGTCTTCATTCATTGCCTGTGGCTATTTCTGTACCAGCAGTCTCTCATTAGTTAAAAGTTCACTCACAATACCTCTGTTGTCCTAGAGAAACACTATATGTGTGTATGTGTGTGCGTGCATGTGCGTGTGTGTGTTTCTTAGACCAGCTAAGAAAATTGTTCAAAACGGTTCATTTGGCCAGCAAGAGTGTTTTGCCTGTCAAAACACTACATAACATGATGATAAATACTAATGAGTATCAATACAGTGGAAAATAAGTAGAATTTCTCATTTTGAAAACAATCACTGAGATCTGCTCCAAGTTATAAGAACACTGGTTTAGTTCTGAACTTATCAGTGCAGCACAGTCATTACATGTATTTGTTCAATTCCACCATCAGCACACCTGATTTAACTTAATGAAGTATTGATTAGCCCAACCATGTATTGGATGGCAAGTACAAATACTGGGCTGCCTCAAGGAGAGGTCTGGAACACTTAGACCGACAGACATAAAGCCATAAAGTTTTATTGTTTATTTTTAATTATTGTGGGTCGATGCTTATACCCAACATTGTTCATGTGTGAGTCTGCTGATACCAATACCACCATAAACATTTATAATATGTAGAAATTGACACCAGATCTGCTTGGATTAGCATCGTAGAGAAAAGTAACACTTATTTGCATTACATTATATATGCAGCGAAATTAATAAAATGCAGACGTTTAAGCAAGTCAAGTCAAAGTTTATTTACATAGCACTTTTTTACAGCAGGTGTTGTCACAAAGCAGCTTTACATAAAAATCCAGGTCCAAGCCCCCAGTGAGCAAGCCAGTGACAACAGTGGAAAGGAAAAACTTTCTGTAAGGAGGAAGCCAACTTGGAGTTCTAATCCATCCAGCATGTCCTAGGACGACCCCGGGGTCTTGTCCTGGTAGGGTGTGCCTGGTACACCTTCACCTGGAAGCATCCAGGGGGCATCCGGATCAGCTGCCCGAACAACCTCAGCTGGCTCCTCTCAATATGGAGGTGTAGCGGCTCTTCTCTTAGCTCCTCCTGGATGACCGAGCTCCTCACTCTGTCAAATAAAGTGTAGCCAGCCACCCTATGAAGAAAGCTTATTTACCTCCTTCCTCCACACATAATGCCCTCCTGACCCCAGCTATGCCCTGACACTCTGTCCATGAATATCACGAGCAGGAGTAGGGACAGGGCACAACCCTGGCGGAGTCCAGCGCTAACACTGAAAGAGTCTGACTGAGTATACGAACACAGCTCTCACTCTGGGAGTACAGTGATTGGATGGTGCGGAGTAGTAGCCCCTGCACCCCATACTCCCGGAGGACCTCCCACAAGATATCTCAGGGAACACAGTCATAGGCCTTCTTCAAGTCCACAAAACACATATAGACAAACAGGTTGGCAAACTCCCATGCCCCCTCAGCAATCTGTGAGAGTGTGAAAAGCTGGTCCGTTGTTCCACGGCCAGGATTGACTTTGCATTGTTCCTCCTCAATCTGAGGTTCAACTATCGGTCAGAGTCACCTTGGCATAGAATTTCCCAGGGAGGCTGAGCAGTGTGATACCCAATAGTTGGCACACACCCTCCAGTCCTGCCTTTTTAAAAATAGAGACCACCACCCTGCTCTGCCAGTCCAAGGGTACTGTTCCTAAGGTCCATGCAATATTGCCTTGCCACTGAGGAGCTTACCAACTACCTCAGTGACCTCCACCAGGGAAATGGAACTTGGCACACCAGAAGCCTCTGGCCCTGACTCCCATGAGGGAGGCATGTCTCCCAGATTAAAGAGTTCCTCAAAGTGCTCCTTCCACCGACCGACAATATCCTCATTTGAAGTCAGAGTTTCTCCACCCTTACAGAATACAGCTTGGGCGCGGCCACCCCGACTGCTCCTGAGTCACCGGACAGTCGTCCAGAACCAGTGTCCACCAGGAGGTTCTTGGGTTACCACCCTGACAGGCACCCACAAGCTTTTGGCAACAGCTTTGCCTGGCAGCTTCCACAATGGAGGTTTTGAACAGGGAGGTGGACAATTCCTGGAGGTGGGAGTTGAAATCATTCCAAACAGGGGCCTCCAACAGTCGTTCCCAGCACACCCTCACTATTCATTTGGGTCTACCGGGTCTGACCGTCAATCTTCCCTGCCATCTGATCCAACTCACCACCAGATGGTGATCAGTTGATAACTCAGCACCTCTCTTCACCCGAGTGTCCAGAACATATGGTCCCAAGTCAGATGAAACGGCAACAAAATCGATCATTGACCTTTGACCCAAGGAGCTCTGGTACCACGTACACTTATGAACATCCTTGTGTTCGAACTTGGTGTTTGTTACCTCCTCCCAAGGTTTCTTCCTCAGTTCTGAGGGAATTTTTCCTTGCCACTGTTGCCCCTGGCTTGCCCACCGGCGGGTTTCTGTACATTCTTACAGTCCTGTTGAATCTTTGTCTTTTCCGAAATTCTGTAAAGCTGCTTTGTGACAACATCCGTTGTAAAAAGTACTATACAAATTAATTTGATTTGATTTGATTTGATCTTATGGACAATCCATGCCTGGCACAGAAGTCCAATAACAATTCACTATTTGGGTTTATGAAGGCTGTTCTTTCCAATCACACTTCTCCAAGTCTCCCAGCCATTGCCAACGTGAGCATTGAAGTCTCCCAGTAAGACTATGGAGTCTGTAGGTGGGACCCTTCCATAACCCCACTCGCTCCAAGAAGGCCGAATAGACTGACCTGTTGTTTGGTGCATAAACAGCATAAGAGTTTTCCTCTCTGCGATTTTAATTCACATTGAGGCAACCCTCTCGTCCACTGGGACAAACTCCAGCTGCATGGTCACCAGCCGGGGACTCGTGAGTATCCCCACACCCGCCTGGCGCCTCTCACCCTGTGCAACCCCTGAGAAGGAGAGGGACCAACCCCTATCCAGGAGTTTGGTTCCGAAGTCGACACTGTGAGTGGAGGTGAGCCCAACTATAACTAGTTGGTACCTCTCAACCTTCTGCGCTAGCTCCAGCTCCTTCCCCACATTCCACTTACCAAGAACCAGTTTCTGCTGCAGGGGCCTAGGCCACCAAGGGCCTCCCTGCAATCTCCCACTGCCTATATGGCTCTGCACTGTTCCCCCGTGCTGGACCTTGCGGGTGGTGTACCCACATGGTCTATAATAAGAATATATGTTACAAAAAGTCTAAAAATATTAAAAACAAGTTGTTTTTTCTGTCATTTAGAGAGGGACTAGGGAAACCTTCTGGTCATGGAGCTTTAAAGATGAGCTTAAAAATGAAATGTTCAAGTTTAAAGAACCTTCATAACAATGTAAAGGTTCTATAGCAATTATACATCCAAGCCAAGAACCATATAGGATCCTCTATATTTTGAAGAGTGTGCTTCACAGCAATCAGGTACCCTAATACTTATGCACAGTATTTTTTGTGGCTGAAGTTACAGTGTGGCTTCCATATCAGGAACAGAAAGACTGAATAAAGCTGAATAAAACATTGCTTAGCAGGGGAGAGCCATGTTATGGTTACATGTTAACCATGTAAGTCATAGTATGTTACATTTCATACATGTGTGCACTCGTGTTGTATATGTAACATTCTTCGCAGACCAAGTGATTCTGATTCTGAAGCATCATCTGGACTAACGCCACTCCCTTCACATTATTTTGACAGTTCTGACCACTGAAGAGTACTCAAATTTAAGTTGCTCCTGCAGTGCTGTAATGTAGAACACACTGATCCCTCTGTGGTGGTCTTGAAAAACATGAAGCTTCCTAATTACCTTGATGAAATTATCTTTGTAGAGCACCTGCTGTTTGGAATAGTGCTTGCGTAGAGTGTCAGCACAGCGGAAACTGTCATGGTCTGATAATTGTCTCCAGTTTGTAGTAGTTGTATTTAGTGCTTGTCAGTATTGATAAAGATCAATACTTTATCTTCTAAACATATCACAGTATGAGATGATATTTAGGTCTCTATGTTAAATTAAAGCATTTTAAGGTATTCAGCTACAGTTTCCAATTTAAAGTCCTGTATTTCTTCATTCAGTCCTGCATTGAACTGATGCAACTGATGAACCGGATCAAGTAAAGAAAAGCTTGACAATGTGCAGAGTGCTAGGTCCTGGACCGGTGCAGAGAATTCTATGAAATAAATGACCTACCAGCGATAACAAAATCCAGAGCTGCAAATTGGATTCAGAATGATTCTGCCTATAGTAATGTTATGTTGTATTGAAAACATTAAAGCTACACTTTATGCAAAGAGACCCCTCTGGTGGAAGAACATTTTGTAACATCGGTTGTGCTCCTGACCCCTTCCCCAAGCAGATGAAACTGATGAGTGTGAGCGTAATGAAAGAATGTTCACAGAGAGCTCGGTCAAAGCTTGGTGCAGGACATTTCTTCTAAGGGTTGGAAGTGAATTATCTACGATTGTCATCATATCTCCATCAATATAATGTACATCGAGCTGGATTTGTGTGGCATTAATACATAAAGATGTGGCATACTTCTGCGAAATCCAACCCAACACCTGTGACTTTTAATAACTATTTCAGGCTTTCAGATTCAGACTCAGATTCCTTTATTGATCCCAGGGGGAAATTGCAGTTGTTACAGTTGCAGCCATTTATGTAAAAATAAACACTTTACTAATAATTTAAGACAATATATAGAATTTACAGTATGTACACCAGATTTAAGTACTCTACACACACAATTGTTGTTATGCTTTAGAGGGTGACTTGCATGCACAACACATTTTAGCATATTTCTTTTTCTTCTGACTCAGTAATGCTACTTTTAATTTGAATAAAAACATCTTTCTTAGAATAGCTTTAATCAGACAAAAGCTGTTTCCACGTGTTCCACAATTTTATTTTTTGTCCTAAATCAAAACCTCTGAAGCCTGTAGAAAATTATGCATAATACAGTCCTGATGTTTGGTATCACTGCTTAAAGCAATATAAAAACCTTACAATACAGCATGTGGAAAAAGACTGTTACAATACTAGTGCTTTATGACTTTTTAAAGTTTTTATGAAACTAATTTTAAAGTCCCTTCTATATTTTATCTTATAGTTAGTATACTTAGTACTTATAATACTTTGTAGATTTTAGTACAGTCTACACTGTGTATGTTCAAGTATGTTACAACAAGTGATTTCGAATGTTTGAACCCTATAGTACATTACAGCTGAATTTTTCTTGTTTATAAAAACTTCAAAGCCACAAATCAATATTGTTGTGGTACACCAACACAGGAATAATGGTATACTAATATAGATGATAGTTTGTCCAGCGCTGGTTGTATAAAAATCAGTGTTCAGCGCCAAATGAAAGCATCAGCAGCAGCATCTCTGTAAACACAGCAAGCACATAAAATATTGCTTTATATAGGTCTTCACTGGAAGGTATTTCTGGCTTTGTCAAATAGGCCTGCACTTCCCCATGTGCTTTTCTTGTCACAGCCATCCAAATGAAAGCCTTAAAAAGAAAAAAGAAACGATGGAGATGACAGGAGCAGCAGCAGCATGGAGAGTGCTGGTGTGTCATCCTCAGCTTCTTCACCAATCTGTTAGTCTCAGTCCCTCACTGCAGTTTTTGTGCCTCATTCCGCCCATCTAGTCTGCTTTGTAAATGTTCTTCGATCTGCTAGGCCGTGATTGGCATGTGAGGGAGATGGACGCTTGCATGTATGCGTATCTTTCCAAACGATTTTGAACCAGCTATTGGACTTATTTTCCTTAATCACCTCTCTGAGATTTTTTCTCCTTAGCTGTCTTTTCACTCTTACTTTATCTCTCTCTCTCATTTTTTCTCTGTGCTCATGGATGCGTGTGTGCTGAATGTCGGTTCTAATCATGAAGCTGTCGTGTCAGCGCCTGCACTCAAGCTCAAACACAGAAGAAAAGGAAAAGGTAGAAGAGAAATAAAAAAAACACTCTGTGCTCCCCTACTGCCTCAACCACCCCATTAAAACGCATTGCACTGTTGCAAAGTGAAGTCAGTGCCTTATTGGCAGTTCCTTACGATTTCCCTTTCTGTGTTCTTTCTCAGGACAGACAGAGATTTGGCAGGGCACTCGGCGGAGATCGCAGCTTACAGGATCTGCGCTGTGTGAATCCAGTGAATTAACCCTTAGAAGTCTGAAGTTGTTATTGCCATTTTGCTATACTATTTAAATGGAACTCCATAACTGTACAAACCCAAATCCAAAAAAATGGGAACAGGGGTACTATCATTGGGGCAGTCATGGGCTAGAGGTTAGGGAACTGGCCCTGTGACCAGAAGGTTGCTGGTTTGATCCCCAGTGCTAACAGTCTGTGACTGAGGTGTCCTTGAGCAGGACACCTAACCCCCAGCTACTCCCTGGGGGCTGTGGATAGGGTTAAATGCAGAGGTGAAATTTCCCTGTTTGTAGGATTAAAAAATTTAAACTTAAACTTATCATGAAAAGGTATAAAAGTGGCATTCACAAAAAGCTCAGTTGCCACTTTTTGAAAAGCTTGCACTTTGTAAGTAGTCCAACAGTTTAAGACCAACATTTCTTAGCACATGATTGCAAGGAATTCAGACATTTTGCAATCTACTGTTCATAACGTTATTAAAAGACTGACAGAATCTGGATAAATCTCTGTGCATGAAGACCAAGGTTGAAAACTGACGTTTCTTAATTAATATAACCACATGGACAGACAAATGCAGAGTTAAGCAGAGTTAAGTCTGTATTATGCAAAATAAATGCCACATATCAATAACATCCAGAAGCACTATCTACTTTTCATCTGAGATGGATTGACCCTATAAGTACTGACACAATAAGCCGCTCTTGCTTTTTTTTTTGGAACATGTTGCAGGCATAAGGTTAGATTAAGCATATTCATATAAAAACTATTCACAATTTGAATTAGTTGAAACATTAAAAAACTTGTATTTGCACTGTTTTTATTTCAGTACAGTTAGAAATAAATGTACTGTGCAGGTACATGATTCATTCATCAAGGTACAAACAATGTAAGTGTACCCCCAAAGGTACAACAGTGGTTTTAAGGTCCAATGGTGTACCTTACATGAGTTTTTCCTAGTGGAAAAGTAGATATTTGCACCTTTTCATAACCAAATGTTTTAAATCAGAACATTAAAATAAAAAGCCTTTAGACGAGACCGGTGTGTGGAGTCAATATAATTTCAACAGATTATGGTACAGTTATGTTCCCTGACTAAAGGTACTGGGATGTACCCCCACAGTGACAAGAGGGGTACTGCCCCAATGACAGTGTCATACCTTTTTTTTTCTGAGAGTGTACATATTTAAAAGTATTTGCAATTCTTTGCTGCTCTATTTTTATTTCATTTTATCTGCTGTCCCATTTGTTTTTTTTTGGAATTGGGTTTGTACAACAGTGAGTTTCAATAATAGAATCTGATTGGTTGATAATCATCCTGACACAAATGGAAGCACCTTTTTTCACAATAACTGTATAATTTCTGGTGTGCACTTGTCGCTACGTAGACTGCAATAGACACATTGGATAGGTTCCATACAATCTAAATGGAACCTGATCTGGCAGAAGTTTTATGGCTCAATCCGTAAGGCAAAAGGTTACTACTTTTTAAAGGAATTGCCAGTATTAGCATACATAAAATAGTCTTAGGGGCTTCTTTGCCTTCCTTTTTTAAAGTATTCTCCAGGGCTATAGCATTAAAGCAATAGAAATGAGTCATAACAGAACAGAGTCATATTGTAAATAATGAGATGGCTATGATTTGTTTGCAGGTACTTCATGTCATATTCTATTCCTTAATTATACAAATAGTTACATATTACATACAGTTACATATTTTGTAACACAATGAATCATGTGTACATTTCATTTACATGTTATTGCGCTATTCCATTCTGAACTTCAGACTTTTTTCTCAAATGGTTTTTAAAAAAATGTTAATTATTAAAATGTTGTTTTTTTTTACTAACAATACCTTCAACAATAACTTCAATTTTAAATCACAATAAATCATTTGCTGTGCTGTTTACATAACAGAAATGTTGTATGTTTTTAAGGCATTTGCTTTTTAAACAAAATTTCTCAGCTTGTTTCTCACAGCTAATAATAATAATTCACAAATTATTAACATGAAGTTATTACCACTGATAAGTGCAACTTAGGGGTTAGAAACCATTTTACACGTGAAATGCAGAGGAAAGAAATTACATCTGATATGGTCCATGGAGTGTGTGTTAACTGAGGAATAGCACAACAAATTAAACTAAGCCTATCCAGTATGATCCATGAGTAATTAACATGCTGCTTGTAATATGTAACAGTTGGAACAGAGTTTTTGCAACTGCTTAATTTAGGTTATATGTATGTTTGCATTTGTACACTGAACAATATATATATATATATATATATATATATATATATATATATATATATATATATATATACACACACAAAACACTTTTGTTTTTGCTCCCATTTTTCATGAGCTGAAGAAGAAGGGAGCACTTCTTCTTGCTGAGATAATCCATCCACCTCACAAGTGTGGCATATCAAGATGCTGATTAGACAGCATGTTTATTGCACAGGTGTGCCTTAGGCTGGCCACAATAAAAGGCCACTCTAAAATGTGCAGTTTTATCACACAGCACAATGCCATAGATGTCGTAAGTTTTGAGATAGCATGCAATTGGCATGCTGACTGCAGGAATGTCCACCAGAGCTGTTGCCCGTGAATTGAATGTTAATTTCTCTACCATAAGCCAACTCCAAAGGTGTTTCAGAGAACTTGGCAGTACATCCAACCAGCCTCAAAACCGCAGACCATGTGTAACCACACCAGCCCAGGACCTCCACATCCAGCATCTTAACCTCCAAGGTCATCTGAGACCAGCCACCCGGACAGCTGCTGCAACAATCGGATTGCATAACCAAAGAATTTCTGCACAGACTGTCAGAAACTGTCTAAGGGAAGCTCATCAGCATGCTCGTTGTCCTCATCGGGGTCTCCACTTGACTGCAGTTCGTCGTTGTAACACAGGTGGCTTTTATTGATGCCATTTTGAATGCACAGAGATACCGTGACGAGCAAAGATGTGTTGCACTACGTGAGGCAAATGGTGGCCACACCAGATACCCCCGGCACCCCCAATACAGTAAAACTGCACATTTTAGAATGGTCTTTTATTGTGGCCAGCTAATCAGCATCTTGATATGCCACACCTGTGAGGGGGATGGATTATCTCGGAAGGAGAAGTGCTCACTAACACAGATTTAGACACATTTGTGAACAATTTTTGAGAGAAAAAGGCCTTTTGTGTACATAGAAAAGTCTTAGATCTTTGAGTTCAGCTCATGAAAAATGGGAGCGACAACAAAAGTGTTGCGTTTATATTTTTGTTCAGTGTATGTATGCCTGCACGCTTCTGTGTAATAACTGCACTGTTATTATGAAGAATTAGTTTGAGGAGCCAGCATAAACATGGCCCTCAGAGGCTGACAGAAGCTTCCTTTCTGTCCAGTTGAGGTCCTTTCTTTTCTGCGCTGAAATTTCACCTGCTTCCCTGTTTGATATCCCTCAGTGCTGCGTTAGTATAGATGGACTATAGAAGGGAGGATTTAATGTCTGCAAAGGTTTTTTTTTTGTTCACTATAATTTAGAACTTATATAACCAGCTTATGTATAAAAAATGTACGTCTCCTTATCTATTCCAGCACATTTGGGTTTTTTCTTTGGAGAGAATGCACAATAACACACAATAGCTTTGCGCGCGTTTATTTCTTGATGTAGCCCTATGCAGCTGACTTTTCAATATAAAATGGGTTGCCAAAGTGCAATAAATCCTGATTTTGTTTCGTAGCACCTGAATAGCCAATACTGGCTTATTTTACAAGCAGGCTAATCTTCTCCCACGTGTACAAAGGGAGAAACTAATAAGCCAATTCCCAACCAGGGGTCTCTAGAGTTATTACAAGCAACTGTCTGTGGAGGATGGCTAGATAAAGAAGCCACAGCAAATAAAGGAAAATTAAGTTTACCAACTCGCCAAGCTGAAGAAATAAAGCAAACTTTTTTCCGTTCAGACAGCAGGAGGGAGATGTAGAGGTGGTTGGTAGTCTGCTCAGTTTGCTCCCTGCAAACCAATCAGCAGTTTAAAGCAATAAAGTGAGTTGTGAAATGGGCTGTCCGGTTAATTAGGACTCTAGATGGGTTTGAGTTATGAGCTTTGGGAGCTATATGAGTAAAGTCATTAAGAAAACCTGGGATAGCTGGACAGATCTCTTAACCATATGGAACAGACAAAATCTTCCCTGGAGCGGCAGAGGCTGCAGTTTTCTTCATAGTTCTTGTAAATAAATGCTAATTTCCCCCCTTCAATAAGGGCTGGCAGAATGGGTATTAAAATAAGTAAATGGAGCGGTTTGTGCCTGTACGTCAATCAAAGGCAGCATCTGCTGTGAGTGCGTTTGCATGTTTGCAGTGCAAGACATGCTAAAGATGAGCTGTGCACTTGGAAGGCAATTTGCATTGCGCACACCTCTCATCTTCCCGTCTTTTGTTTGCCCTAACGCTGACTGACAGTTCTCTGTGCACAAATTAAATTATATTACTTTATAATAGATTTTTTTTTGAAGGATGAAAACACTGATAAGCCCATTTTTTGCAGACAGCTGCAACTGCTGCTGTTGTTCTGTTTCTGGTTTTGTCTTGTTTTGACATATTATCATTAACATTCATAACAACTCCAGCTCTCTGTTTCTCTCTTTCCATCCCAGGCAGTGTCACATTGCCTCTGAAAGGAAGCCATGTCGCGTCACCACCATCGGTTTGAGCGGGACTACCGTGGACCGTGGGACCGCCGGGATCGTCCCTCCGCCGTCCACAACGGAGTGGCCAACAATGCCTGCTCCCCTGCTGCCCCACCCTTGGCCAACGGCAACAACCGACCTGGACTCCTCCCACTGCCGGTCATCCCCTCGCTCCTGCCCAGCCCAGTAACTATTGCAGTGACGACGAGTAGCACTGATCTGGGTGCGAAGCGAGCTTCAGCGGCTTCAGTGGCAGCACCCGCTGTGAAGGTAAGCTACAGAGACAGAAAGAGAGTAAGTGAGTGAGTGAGTGAGTGAGTGAGTGAGAGAAAGAGAGAGAGATGCCAGATCGCTTCCTTTCCCTTCTCTCTTCTCTCCCTGCCAAATCGCAGTCTCTCCTCACTTTCCCTCCTCCTTGCTAATTTTGTCTGTCATTATGTAAATGAGAAACTCAGAGCAATGGGCTGAATTAAGTCCAAGCCCAGGGTTTTTCAACTCAGTTGCGGGCAAGAAATACAAAGCAGGTGTCTGCCATTTCAGCGGAGCAGAGTGACAATCAGGAAAATGAGTTCTTTATGAAAACACATTAGCTGTACCTTCACCGTTCACACATTTCGATCAAATTATCTCGTTTTGGTTAGTTTTTTTTTCACTTGGGATGTGAGCATTAGGTTATAATACACACTGCATGTAACTCGGACTGCTCTCAGACAATACCATGATTGACATGATCTTTGTTGGTTCTTGATTACAGTAGAGATACTCTGTAAGGACTGTTCAGCTGATGACAGACTTATAAATTATTCACTGATGCTGGCACCCAACCATGCTTGGTGTGCTAAACCATATTGTTCAAATGATTTTGCGAATTTACTCAATTTCCCAAATATATTCATGTAAAGCCTACTGTCTGAAGGTTGCTTTTTAGTTATGTATGATAGATCATGCCTTACTACGTTTTGGCCATGCATTAGAATCTCATTCCCATGCCTTACTAAGCCATAGCCATGCACTAGGATCTTGTTCCCATGTCTTACCAAGTCAAGACCACAGCTTAATTATCCTGTTTCCATGCCTTACTAAGTCGTTTTATTTATACAAAATGTCACCAGTGGGGATCTGTAGATAACAGTATGCAATAAAGTTGGCGAACAATGGCTATCGATGCTAGGCCTTCACCTTAGTCCATAAATATCAAAACACAGCCACAAAAATGAGAGAAAAAACACCAAAATGGGATTGTAGTAGTATGTTAGCACTAAGTTAATGATGATTCAAATGAACATTTTTATTTATTTTAAGCATAGACAAATATAGAGATTTGAAGTTTGTTCCATGTTTTCTTTGAAACTTGTAACAGACATTAACATATATTTTACCTTGCAGCACTTTCACAGTGGCTCATTCGGTTTTCCATTTCTGAATGCAACCAAAGATTCAATCTGTAAGGAAAAACAAGACAGCTTCTTCAAGTCAATTGGACAAAGATGTGGTACAGTTGCTGCCTGCTTAAATCTTGCGTCATCCACTTTAGCCCTCCAATGTCTCCTGGGGCAACAACAGCAGCCTGTGCAAAAAGACCCAGCAGCTGGCTGAACAGACCAAAAACAAACCTGTTTTTTCTTTAACTCAGTTCATCAGAAAACAAGACCCAAGCAGTCACAAAAATACCGAAAGACCATTATTATTATGAAGAATTTCTAGCTGGTGTAACCGGGACTTGTGTTTTTGTTGCCTACATAAAGAAGGAATACGTTTCCCCTCCCCCTCACCATAATCAGTTTAATTGTGATCCTAGAATTTTACCACCCCAATTCCAAAGAAATTGGGACATTGTGTAAAACATAAATAAAAACAGAATACGATGATTTGCAAATCCTTTTCTACTTATATTCAATTGAATACACTACAAAGACAAGATATTTACTGTTCAAATTAATAAACTTTATTGTTTTTTGCCAGTATTCACTCATTTTGAATTTGATGCCTGCAACATGTTCCAAAGAAGTTGGGACAGGGACATGTTTACCACTGTGTTACATCACCTTTCCTTTTAACAACACTCAATAAGCATTTGGGAACTGAGGCCACTAATTGTTGAAGCTTTGTAGGTGGAATTCTTTGTTGTTCTTGCTTGATGTACAACTTCAGTTGCTCAACAGTCTCAACGGTCTCTGTTGTCATATTTTGTGCTTCATAATGTGCCACACATTTTCAATGTGAGACAGGTCTGGACTGCAGGCAGGCCAGTCTAGTACCCGCACTCTTTTACTATGAAGCCACACTATTGTAACACATGCAGAATATGGCTTGCCATTATCTTGCTGAAATAAGTAGTGACATCCCTGAAAAAGATGTTGCTTGGATGGCAGCATATGTTGCTCCAAAACCTGTATGTACCTTTCAGCATTAATGGTGCCTTCACAGATGTGCAAGTTACCCATGCCATGGGCACTAACACCCCCCATACCATCAGAGATGCTGACTATTAAACTTTGCGCTGATAATAATCCGGACAGTCCTTTTCCTCTTTGGCCCGGAGGACACGACGTCCATGATTTCCAAAAACCATTTGAAATGTGGACTCGTCAGACCACAGGACACTTTTCCACTTTGTGTCAGTCCATCTCAGATGAGCTCGGGCCCAGAGAAGCCGGCGGTGTTTCTGGGTGTTGTGGATATATGGCTTTCGCTTTGCATGGCAGAGTTTTAACTTGCACTTGTAGATGGAGCGACGAACTGTGTTCACTGACGATGGTTTTCTGAAGTGTTCCTGAGCCCATGTGGTAATATCCGTTACAGAATGATGTCGGTTTTTAATGCAGTGCCGCCTGAGGGAGCGAAGCTCATGGGCACTCAATGTTGGTTTTCTGCCTTGCCGCTTACTTGCAGAGATTTCTCCAGATTCTCTGAATCTTTTGATGATATTATGGACTGTAGATGGACTGTAGACCTCGCCCCAGCCTTGCTTGTAAACAACTGAGCCTTTCAGAGATGCTCCCTTTATACCCAATCATGACACTCACCTATTTCCAATTAACCTGTTCACCTGTGGAATGCTCCAAACAGGTGTTTTTTGATCATTCCTCAACTTTCCCAGTCTTTTGTTGCCCCTGTCCCAACTTCTTTGGAACGTGTTGCAGGCATCAAATTCAAAATGAGTGAATATTTGCAAAAAACAATAAAGTTTATCATTTGAACATTAAATATCTTGTCTTTGTAGTGTGTTAAATTGAATATAGGTTGAAAAGGATTTGCAAATCGTCGTAATCTGTTTTTATTTATGTTTTACACAACGTCCCAAGTTCACTGGAATTGACATTGTACATGCCAGCTCTTGCTTTATGAATTCTCACTGCTGAAACCTATTGGTCAGGGTACTACTCACTCTAAGTTTTACTGTAATCCTTCTCTCCCGGTCTAGAAGGCCCTGAGGGTTTTCCCAATGTGCTATAGAAACCATAAAAGAAAATATGTTTGAGATAAGAACTCAACAGTACATTAGCTGTAGTGCAGAATGAAAAATGCACACTTCCGCCAAATGTGTCCTGGCTGATCAGCTACACTGGGACATATTGAGAAAACTGTCTAAGTTTGAAATTTGTCCAAACTATCCCTTGAAACCCAGCCATTGTGCTTAGTGGCTGCATGTGAGACAGTGACTTCCAAGATGATTTGTGATGAAAAAACACCTCTGAGGTAGTTTTACAAATATGACTATTATCCTGGCCCTGTCAAATTTTGTTTGGTGATGTCTTCTAACAGGTATCTACTTCAGGGAGGAATCCCAACAACCATGGCATCTGTAGCCTTGACCACTGTCAGCTTTGCCTCCCACAAAGTCCAGTTGGCCTGTTTGGTATCAGCTGTGTGCATTGTTCAGTTCTTAAAGAGCCTGGGTATCAAACGGCCTGCTTTAACGTGATGCAGTTTGTGTAAAGAAGCAGTTGTCATCTGACGCTGTCAGTAGGGGACTTACCTCTGAGCTCCTCATTGTCTTTGACGGCTCTCTGTGATGTGTGCGTTAGAGGAGGACAGAGAGAAATGCAGCTATCTTGGGTTTTTGCTTTGTTGTTTTTTTTTGTCCTACCTTAATTACTGGGTAGAAGAGATCTGTCAGCAACAAAACAAGACTGACACTCAAGGGAAGGCCACTCTCCCTGTCATCTGCTATCAAAGTCTCTCTATAGTTCTGTCCATAGGCTGGGCAAAGAGATGAGGGATGCTCCTCCTTTAGGAGAGAGAGAGAGAGAAAGAGAGAGCATGTTGAAGAAGTGTTTATATAAAGACTTGACAGAGTCATTGATCTACTTTTGGGGAAAAGTCTTATCCACCTCTTGAACATAGCACTGCTGTCTAATAAGATGAAGCATTCTAATTAGAAAGCAGTGCTGTAATCAAGAGGAGACTACAGAGTAGATGTCTTTGTGTGTGAGTAATATGCAAAAAATCCGCTTGAATTTGTTAAAGCGGCCATATCATGGAAAACCAAGTTATCTTGTTTTTTGAAAGGAAAGAGTTTAATGTAATATGCAAACATTGTTAAAGTTTCAAAATGTAGTCCATACAGTTCTTATATGGAAAGTATGCTGAAGAATCAGCCTGTTTTTTTTTGTTTGTTTTTTTTCTGTGATGTCATGAAAACCTCCACATTTACACAAACAGCTGTATACAAAAGTTTGAATACCCCTGGTAAATGGGGAACCAAATTTTCTGGAAATTTTAGCACACAGTTTCTGTTTATTAGTTTAATGTATTGAAGAAATATAAAGTAAAATACAGTAAAATACAGTAAAAAAATCCAAAAAGTAATCATACATTAAATTCTGCAAAAATGTGTTCTCTATAGTGTATTCTCTTATTTTCATTTCAGAAAAACTTAACAAAACATCATTTGATTAGGGGTGCCCAAACTTTTGCATATGACTGTATAGCCTGTTTAGACTACAGCAGTTTAACCCCTCCCGTTATAAAGTTTAGCCCTAACCCAAGCTGTAAAAAGTATTTCTGCCTGGAGTGCTTTTTAAATCAGGCACAAAACAGGGCAGCCAATCAGAAGAGCCCGTTTACATCTATCAGTTTTGAAGGCCCAGTAATAAAAACAACCTGTGTAAATCTAAGAGAGGTTGGAAAATGCTCATGTAAAGATGAATTATGACTGATGAGCTTGTTAGAGCTGTTGGTGAGCTGAAGCAAGTGACTGTGAGGGCGTTGTGTGAGGTTGTGACTGGCTCTCCATTGTGATCAGTAAAGATAGCTGGTGTAATGACCGCAGGAGGCCCATCTGCTTTCGTTGTCTGTTGTGACAAATGAGTTCAATGCAAAATCAACAAACAATTCCAAATTTAACCAGAGGTGTGGCTGCTGATTTACTCGTCTCATGTTGTTGTTCATTTATATTTATGATGTGTTGATTTCTGTCCACAAGTGCATAGCAATAAATCTAGCAGCAGGCAGGAGTGTTTATGTAGTAGTTGCTTGTGTGTAATGGATGAGCATGTGTGATGAACGGTGATTACAACAGTAACAACTAGCAAGTCTTGAGGAAAAAAATATTTAGTCAGATCTGCATTATGTGGTACAAAGTATTTGGACACCTGATATCACATTGTTGGGCATCACTTTCTAATGCCATGGACCCCTTCTGGAGTTGACCCCTTCTTTTGTAACTGTAAAAGCCTCCACTCTTTTGGGAAGGCTTTCCTCAAGAGTTGGAGTGTGTCTGTCGGAATTTCTGGCTATTCAGTCAAAAGAGTGTTTGTGAGGTCACGCACTCATGTTGGATGAGAAGGCATAGCTTTCTAACAGGGAAGGACCTTCTCTAAGCTATACTGTGCATTATGGCAGGTAGTGTTCTCCTGGCAGAACCAGTCCAGTGGTGATGTCCAGTAGCGATGTGCTTTACACCATTCCAGTCGATGCTTGGCAGTGTATGTTGTGATATTAGGCTTGTGTGCAGCTACTTGATCATGGAAACTCATCTCATGAAGGTCCCTATGTACCTGATAATGTTGTATCCAAAGACAGTTTTGAACTGCAACTAGGTTGGGTGATTTTTATGGGTTTGCGCTGTCTGCTGCTTTGTGGCTGAGGTGTTGTTGTTCCCAGACACTTCCATTTCACCAGAAAAAAAAAAAAAAAAAAACGGGATAGATCTAGCAGGGCAGAAATTTCTTGTAGTAGGTAGTATCCTATTACGGTGCCACATTTAAAGTCTCTGAACTCTTCACTATGACCACTCTACTGCCAGTGTCAAAGGAGATTGTGTGGCTGTGTACTTGTATACCTGTTCGCAACAGATGTAGCTGTAACCCCTGAACTCAATAATTAGGTGGGATATCCACAGACTTTTAGCCTGTATAGCATGTTTGCCAAGTATTAATTGGTGGGTTATACTTTCATTTTTTGCAACTTTAGCTTCAAAGCTCCATCATAAAACTAAAGAAGCCAACCTCCAATCACCTGTTTTATTTGTATAACCCGAACATAATAAATAAATAATAATGAATAAATGATGAAAAAGCATCTGCTGGGAAGAAGATGTATGTTTATACTGACCCCATGCACAGTAGGAAGATGGATCATAGATGGGGAATTGCAGATGTTGGTCTTGGGGTCAGAACGTCTCCCAAACTACCACCCAAACACCACCTGTATAACCATAAGTCTGCCGTCAAGGGCCAACAAATTCAAACTTAGGTTACTGGAACTTTCAGTCTTACCATGTTCTGTGGTGAGATGAGCCCAAAATAGAGGTTTTTGGCAACAAACAACAGAGGTGAGTTTGGCCTGGACACAAAGATGCCATGCAAAAAAGTACTCCATCCCCACTGTGATGTAATGCTGTGTGGTTTTTTAACAAAGTCCCGGGGCAATTTATTCAAATACATGGCATCACAGACTCGATCAAGTACCAACAGAAATAATATCAAAACATGACTGCCTCAGTCAGGAGGCTTAAACTGGGGCATAGTTTGGATCTTCCAGCAGGACAGTGATGCGAAACACACCTCAAAATCAAACATAAAAATGGTCCACCAACCACAGGATTAGCATTTTACCTTGGCTACCTCAGTCCCCTGTAAATGTGATTAGTTAAGTTGAATATGACTGTCATATCACATCAGTATTTCCAGAGATTCCAAAAACAGCACAGTGAAGTGTAATTTGTAATGATGCAGAATTTAGTTGATGAGTACACATTTTTGAGATGTGGCAAGTGGCAAAAAAGAATCATCGTCTAATAACACTGCACTTCGCTCACACATAGAACAGGAAGGTTTGTTGGCATCACTTTTTATTAGCTGAGTTTTAGAGATGCGCTGTATGTTTTGGGAAAATAAGTTCACAGACAGATCTGTTTTTCCCTGAATGTGCAACTCTTTTGGGAATTTTTCTTTTTGCTAGATATTCTGTTGATTCTATTATGTGTCTGCTTCACATTTGGAAGCTATAGCTGAGTTGTTTTTTCTTAGCTCTCATAAAAAAAATCTGCTGTATTTAGTTAGTAATAGGGAGAGGTTACCTATTTATATCCAAGTAGCGTGATATAAACATTCATCCTCAGGATTATGTTTGGAGTAATTGGACATGTCTGGGCATTTGTGTGTGACATTAAGAGAGTAACATTTTGCACATGCATTTGTGATAAGAATAGGACTGAGGAGGTGTGTTTTTGGACCAAAATGAGTTTGGAAATGCTCTTGCACCAGTGGATTTGGAGTGTTACACCCATTGATGTGCCACTCCACACGCATCCTCGCAGTCGTTATCATTTCTAACCACCAAAATAGCAAATGAGTGTGAATAAGCTTGCACCCAACTAAGTTAGTAATATGCCAGAATTGTACAATTAGATCACACTTGCTCTGGTGTGAAAAGAGCCCTATATCTTTTAATCATTTTTTGAACTCTTTTTATCTTCACTTGTTTTTCTTTGACTTTCCTTTCTTCCTGCATGGATTATTTTATTTCTAATTGCTCAGCATAGCTTCTGAAAAATTTATAACCTGTTCTTAATTGCTGTTTCGATTGGAAATTACATAAATAAATGTCTCTGACTTTTGCACAGTACTGAAAATAATTAGAAATACTCTGTCTTATTTTATTTTGTTATTTTGTTTTCATACCACGTTATTCCTCCTTTATATTGTTGAACTGTCTATATATTTTGGTGCCACTGGCAGCCTCAATTTACGAACATCTGCTGTCAGCGACACTCGGACTTCCTCTGCTGAACGGCTGTTATGTGGCTTTTTACAGCACACTGAAATAGTTGGACACGCTCTTTAGCTCTGATTTTGGATGGGAAATAAGAAGCTCTGCTGTTGTTTATACAGTCACTCAATTAGCTGTTTCACACATGAATGCTATCTGACGGGAGCAGAAGAAAGTTTTCAGTTTTCATATCGTTTCTTTGGGCTGGTGCCAGCACTGTAACTAGTTGGAACTACAAACTCTTCTGCATGACATTTCCTGAGATTGGTGAAATCTGCATGGCTTTGCACACCATTCTTGGAAGAACCTATCCACAGTATATAGAACTCAGGAATAAATACCCAGAAATGGGAAGCGATTTCATTCTGACTGACTCCTGGAACAACAATACAGTAATTACCAGGCCCTAACAGCATGTTTTTAGAGATTTATTTCAGATAAAGAATTTTACTTTTAAAAACAGCAAAACTAGAGATACAAGCTCTTTTAGATGAGTTTTGATAGGAATATTTTGGAAAATAGGACCCCAGTAGAGAACTTAATATAAAACGATTTACAGACAGCCCTATTTCTTTTGATCATTTTGGTTACATGTGTTTTACTGTGGGTACCTCAGCTGTTCAGCTGTGTCTTCCAGTGCACTGTGTGTGCATAGGTGTTTTTCCCCATTTTAATGCTATCAGACTACATTGCTTAAGGTTTTGACAGACTGGTCATAATAGCTAGTAGAGAGAGAAAAGAGGATTTTGATGTGATTTGGAAAGGCCTTCATTTTTCCAGCATCATTTGCGATGAATAGTTTTTAATTAGCTCAGCCAGAATCCAATTTCAGTGGCATATTATGTATTTAAAAATCATTTCAGATATGCTGTTTTCTAATCATTTAGCCATCCTTTCATCTCAGAACCATATTAAAGGATGAGTCTGATTCAGCTCAGAATTGATGTTAAGATCAGGATGAGTAAACTGTTAACTTTTGATGAGATCTTAGTGAAGATTTACTGAGAAAGAGCCAGAGAGCAATTCATATCAATAGCAGTGCTGTTTGAACTGTGTCCTATACTCTTAATCTGCATCTCCAAAAGAAGCACTGGAATGAAAGATTGCTGAGCAGGAAGCTTTAGAAAGAAATGAATGAATGATCAAATCATAGCATTTTTATTGAGAGGAGGTTTAGTGAGAGTTAAAAAAGCTATATACATGCATTTTTTTTTAAAAATCATAATTGCCGCAGAATCTGAGAGATTCTGAGGCTGTTTTGAAAGTGAGGTGATTAGCATTTAAGAAAAGCTTAGGTTAGGAGAAAATGCGAAGTGAATTGAGTGTGGGTTACAGTAGACTGAGTACCGAGGCCTTCTCCTGTCACGCCTGTCACCACTTAATAATAGCACCTCTCTGTAGTAAAGATAAACTCTTACATTTTTGAAGTCCATACTCGGCATGGAGCCCACAGGCAGAATAGCCCCTATGGAAATTACCCAACAGCTTCAAATTCCACAGAGAAACAAATAATAATTTATTCAGCCTCTTTGGTATGCACTGCACAGATCCACTGTTGGTCTTATTAAGTGTGAGGTTTCAGTTCCTCACATAGCCCCGTCTGTGGCATTTAATGAGACACTTGCCTCTGTTTTCGTTTATATGGCTACACTGTATAATCGTTTATTTATATTTTTTTTAGTTGTCATATTTTTTTACACTGGAGAAAGACCACTGAGAGCAAAAGGTGTTTCATAGGCTTCTGTGTCTTGATGAAGCTGTGAATCATATATGCAGGTCCAAGGACAAATAACTGATCGTGCCTGTGGGGCCAGGGGCCTCTGATTGCCAGGCAAGCGGGCAGGCAGGCATGACCTGAGGCGACTCAAAGACTGGAGATAATTGAGAAGAACTAAAACCACCAAACACCAAAAATGAGCAAAAACACATGGGCAGCAAATAATAAATGAATGCACATTAATCGAACAGTAATAGTGTTCTTTTTGTTCATTTTTGTCCAGGGTTTCTCAGCCTTTTCCACCTCAATGCCTGGCCAATCAGGGATTTGGGAAGAGGTTGATTAGCTGGAGCAGACATGGCAATTTGTGGTTGGAACTATGGAACTAGACTCTGCAGGAAAGTAGCTCTCCAGGACCAGGATTGGAGATATATATGAAACTGATATGTGTGTATGTGTGTGTGCGTGTGTATATATATATATATATGTATATATATATATATATATATATGTATATGTACACATATCATATACATATGTATATATATATTTCTCATAAAATGCCATTGATGGCCCACTTGCTCTCCTCCCCTTGTAGAACCAAGATTCACCATAGGGTGCTTCTCAGCCCTCTTGTAGTCCATGACCCAGTGGGTGAGAAACCCTACTCTAGTAGTTCTGTTTTGTTGGTATTTTTACAGTTGTGTAATTGTCACGTGATGGGAGGGCCTCCAGAGGCACTTGTGCCCAATGCCTCTCTAGATCGTAGTTCATCCCTGTGTAGAATGTAGGAGAATACCCGATAATATGAAATAGAAACCCAGATGTGTATTGAACAAGGCTAGCATGTGATTTTTATGAAGATCCCATCCTCCATAGCAGCCCAGACCAGCTTCCTTAGACACTAATTGGACATATTCAATTGATTAAGTAACCTTCCATGTTATTTACATATTTCTGAGCATTTAACTCTGACATTGGTAAATAAATTCTGTTATCTAGAACGTGTAGGATGATTTTGCAGTGGTTCGATAGGTGAAAATTTACTCAGCTTAGGCTAAAAGTTCTGCTGTGGGTCAGCAGTAACTCTTGCATAACTAAGCATGAAGCTGCTGGAGCTTTGCCAGAGTTTATTTTCACAATCCTGCAAACAAAAACAAGTGCATTTGGCCTACAAGTCAAATTGCACAGTTGAAGTAATTCAACCAAACAGTGTTACAACATTCAACTGCTCAGCACTCGCTTGTTTTTAGCAGGCCAACAAATCCAGAGGAACTCAAGATGATACATCAAATTGAGAAGTTTGGGAGGAGGTTTGGTGTTCTGTGAGGATCTCCTCATCACCTCTCTCTTGCTCAGTCCTATCTCTAAGTCCTTCCTCTGTTCATCCAGCCTTCTAGACTAAAGAACCCCAGTCCAAGTTCCCAAAGTTCTCTCCCTTATGCTGCAACCATATGCTCTATAAATGCAATTTAAAAAAACAGCTTAACAGTTTATTTTGAGCAAGTTCAAAATAATACAGCATATCTTAATCACATCTGTCTTGGTAAGACTTCACAAGCTAGTTTGCTGTCAACTCCTAATGAAACCATATGGTCAACAGCACGAGAAATAACAGGAAAAGGATGAATAAACCCTTTGGAAGGCAAACAACTGTACATATATGTTTGTGAGATTTTGACATAGCTTGTTATTTCAAAATGAATAGCCTGTTATTTCAGAATTATGACTAAGGCTGTGTTCAGACAGTGGAGTGTATTTCAGAAAAATCTACACCTAAACATGGAACCCTGTGACAGCTATTGCTAAGAAGTTCAAGACATTATCATACTCATTGGACAGAATCTAGCACTTTAGCAAACCTTGGTGATAAAATACACCAGTGAATTAGTAGTTGTCTTTGAGATAATTTTTATGTGTGTGTATATATATATGTATATATATATATATGTATGTTCTTTGATGCCATATGTTCTCAACTTACAGCATTTAATTCTTTTAGGTAGCTAAATCTAGTTAGCAAACTTGAGTGAATGAGTTGCAAGTAAGGTTCAAGGGGGAGCGCTCACATGTCATTTGACCAGGAGTCCCAAAAATTTTGGAGCAGTGGGTAGCACTGTCGCCTCACAGCAAGAAGGGCCTGGGTTTCTGGCTGTGCAACCAAGGTTCTTTCTGTGTGGAGTTTCCATGTTCTTCCCATGTCTGTGGAGGTTTCCTCCAGGTTCTTCAGTTTCCTCCTATAATCCAAAGATATGCAGTGTGGCCAACTGAATACGCTAAATTGCCCCAAGGCATGAATGTGTGTGTGTGAATGTATATGTCTGTCTGTCTGTGCACCCTGCAATGGACTGACGACCTGTCCAGGGTGTATCCTGCCTTCCGCCCAATAACTGTGTGTGTGTGTGTGTGTGTGTGTGTGTGTGTTTCATTACCATCAGAGGCAAAAGGAATTTCTACTATGAGTACAATGCTTGGGGACTGAAATAAGACATTATTTTTATATAAATAAACATTAAATTCATTGCTAATCATAAGAAGACACTTTTTAATGAACATATTTTGGTTCAATGTTAGATAACTTTGATCAATGACTCTGTTATCATATAGTCCTAAAGACACTGGGAGGTCAAAGCCATGCAATAGCCCTGTTGCCCCCAGCTCCAACTCTTTCCTATAAATCTGTGAGATGGAGTAAATGAGGGCCTAGCTTCACGATGTCTTCGGCTCTGTGGGGATTATACATCACGCGATACAGATCGCTCTCGTTTCCGCCTGATATTTACCGCTCGTTTGTTTTTCTCCGGGGAGAAGAGGGAAAAGGGAAGTACGGTGACAGTGGCATTTGAGACATCATTCCTCCATGTTGTCATCTCATTGCTGTCTGCCATTTAGATTCTGAGTGGAAAATAAGGAAAGCCAAGTGCATGGCAGCAGGTCCTCACAAAGTCATGAGGATGAAATATTAACGCTGGGAGAAATCCTATTCCGACTTTTTAGCTTGATGGCCTTGAAGCTTGATTTTCTATTCAGATGTTGATTATGAAGAACTGAAAGTCATCTTGGTAGGTCAGAATCCAGAGCCCATCAGTTGTATGTCTTCTTTCATATTTTCAAACCAATGTGTTGCTTAAAAAGCAATGAAATGATGAATTTGTAAGATGTCAGTGGATGGATCGCTGCCTTAAAACTTTAATCATCCATATCTCCCAGCACTCTGAAGTCCAGAAGCAACATTAGTCTTAAAATGAGTGATGTTTGTACTACATAAGGTAACCTTGGCTGTTAATAATAATCACCATCTTAATGCATCTTATTAGGGCTGTCCTGAACAGCATTCACAGATTTTCAGTACTTCTTGGAGTTTCCAAATAAGTACCAAAAAACTTGTTCTCAGTGCTATCTATAAAAAAAATGACGTTTTACAATTAGCTGTCATTTTATGTTTGTTTGAATGTTTCTAATAAAAATATTAGTTTCAGATTTATAACAAAGTTATTTATTTTTAAAATTTTTTACAATAGATATCTCAAAGATGCTGAGACATAGATGTGCTGCAATGTTAAGTCACATAAGGAGTCAGATGAATATGACTGGATTTCTGCTTAGTTCATGTTCCATTGCTTGTTTAGTGGTCCAAGTTCAATTCCATCTCGAGACATAACCATTCATAACTTTAAGGGAATCAGCTAAACCATTGCTACCCTACTATCTCTGTTTGTCTCCATCTCGTAGTTCTGCCATGGATGAACAAGTAACTGAGGACACCCTTAGCATCACCCTAACCCTAACCCTAATTGTTGTTCAACACTCAACACTATAGACAAACAAATTCATGTCTATTTGACATTCTTGCATATTTTATCACTCAATTTTAAGGCCCATTGTAAAGTAAATGTGCATTTTCACCTGATTTTGTTGAAAAACTATGATAAATAATCATTCTGCTTCTTTGCCTGCTTTGATGGTGCCTTAATGACTTGGAGATAAACATTACCTACAAATTATATTCAGCAGGATTTAATAGTGGACATGTTTAAAATAAAATGTGTGTCATATTTTTAAAGTAATATATTTATTTATTATTTTGAGTAGTCCTTTAGATAAAACAAACAGTCATCAGACTATGAGTAACATGTGAAAAACATAAGGGCTGAGGTCAAGGTTACAATAAGGATTAGGGCCAGGCTTAAGGTTAGTTGTTGGGTAAGGTTGGGTAAGGTTAGGTTTTGCATTATGGTTATAGCATATTAACATTATATCTGCTTAATATAAATAATGTATCAACAGAACATCTACAAGACATGTACATCACTGTATTTAGATGCTTCACTATTACTATTTCACTGATATGTTGTTGATGTGTTACTGATGTTCTATTAAGAGTTTATTAATCACCTACAAAGGACCACTTCAAATAATGTGTTACCAAGTATATTGAAATTTGAATATGAAAATGTCTAATATAAATGTCTAATATAAACCAGCTTTACTGTGTTGTTTTACTGCAGAATGATGCAAAAAACGATGTTTTTTTTACTTTGATATAACATTCAGGGTTTCTTTGCTTTACTTTTTAAAGTAAAAAAGAACTGTTGTATGAAGCAATTGAACACTCAAGGTCATTTGATGTGACTAATAGCATCACGGCTGTGATAATCTACAGCACTTGCCCTCGGCTCGTGCCTGTGACCAAATCACATCCTTGACATTATTCATGATAACACACAACCTCGAGTGCCCCATTGCTTAACAAAGTCTGAAACTTGTCAAACATTTTAGAGTTCTGGTGGGGTCTAAAAGTTTACCAAAAGATGAAGCTTCAGAATACTAAATTAGGTACTGAATACCAATATAAATTAATACACAAGTATCCAGGTTTTTGGGTCTTAAAGGTGCAGCGTGTGATCTATTAAAACAGGAAAATAGCAAATAAAACTGTGTTATTATTAGTGTGACAATGAAATCGTTGTGTTTTTTTTTTTAAGCTTAGAATGAGCCCTTCATGTCTATAAAGGGAGCAGATCCTCTTCCAACAGGGGCTGTCCTGTTGCGCTGCCATGTTTCTACAGCAGTCCAGAAGTAGCAAAGCAAGCATTGGCTCTGAGAGTGCCTTGTGCATTTTTACATTGAAGTGGTAGCTTGAAAGCTCTAGCACTGGTGGTAAGACGTAGAAAAAAGAGGAAACAGTGGTTGTTGCTGGTGCTAGCTAGCCTTTTGGTGCTGTGAGAACCCGAACTTTAACAAAAAGTGGATCACACTTATTATTTAGTAGAAGGAAAAAACAAGGCAGAGTGAGTCATCATCGACAAAGAAGCAAAAGCATGACAGCCATCGTAGGTTCTGCTACATGCTCAGAAAGGGAGGGTTGAGGGTATTCGGTTCAGTCTCACCGCTAGATGCCAATAAATCTTACACACTACACCTTTAATTTTACTGTCTAAAGTTGAATCCTAACTTAGTTTGTCTTCATATTAATTTAACATACAGTGTACCACTGTAGGCCCAGAGACCTGACTAATACTCCGAGTTCAACCTAAGTACCTTGACTCCAGAGTTGATGGACAGGGCTTGTACTGGGAGTGTGATGGGACATGGAAACATTTTCTTTTTTTTTTTTTTTTCAGTTTTAACAAGGACCAGTGAGTGCTGTGTTTACTGTGAGTTCTGTGGCTCTGGGAGCTGAAGTCCTTGGCAGCATATGTTAGGAATGTGTCTTTCCGATTTAGGGCTGCTAAGGACGCTGAGTATTTGCTGAAGTTGAATGGAGACAAGATGAAGAGCGCCTCAGCCTTAAGAACAGAGACTTGTGTGTTCAGAATAAGACTGAAAACCAAAATGCAAAAGAGGACTTTCATAATTTCAGCTTTTAGATTTGCAGCTGTGAGAGGAGTATAAGGCGTATAGGAGTATAATCAACCCATTTTGCATAGATTTGTCAATTGAAAAACTACTCAAGGCAAGTAATTTTACTTAAAAACTACTCTAGGCAAACTATGTCCAGAGCCTTGTGTCTTTAAGGAATTTAGTGGTCAACGGGACAGAAAACAAACCGTTCTGAGAAGAAGCAATAAAGAATAGCTGTCAGACAGCTCAAAATTATTTACAGAGGTTGTAATGCACTCTATCTGTGCTATGTATGCTCTAAAGTGTGTGTAAAATAGTACAGTAAATGAAAGCGTGCAATGCATGCTGTTCATCCAAAGACATTGGGAAGTTTGGAAGTAATAAATAGTTATGTTAGTTCAAATTCAAGTTGAGCTAAATTTCATGCAAAACTAGCATTACTAACAGGATAACAGACATTCATGGTATATTCATTTCATGGTTACTGAACATTTTTGCATATTTTTGGTTGACTACCTCTGAAATTGCTGCATATATACATGCTTTCTATGTACCAAAACACTTCTTTGTGTTAAGTTTATTATTTATTGTAGTCAATCTATTGTGTGTATATATAATGTAATTCTGGGAATGATCCACCACCCAAATAGTACCTGCTCTGTGAGGGTCCATCGGGGTCCTGACCACTAAAGAACAGGGTAAAAGTGGGATGGAAAAGTATGCAGAGAAACAGATGAACTACAGTCTGTAATTGTAGAGTGCACCTATATAGTAAGTGGAGCTGATCAAATGGACAATGAGTGTAGAAACAAGGAGGTGGTCCTAATGTTATGCCTAAATTAATAGTTCTGTCCCTGAAATATCGCTTCCAGCTTCCATTAGTAGCAAAGTACCATTTACAGTTTTCATTTTTTGTTTAAAGCCTTGGTGGTCAGTATGCTTGACCACATAATCACATTTTTTGGTTACTACCTATTTAAGTACTTCAGTTATTAGGAACTAGAAATAGCTAATTGTGAAAGACAAAAGCACCGACATACATTAATCTGATTAATTAGCATGTAACTACTTAGCGTTATGCAAGTTTAAAGAGTATATGGATTTTAGGTACTGATAGGAAAGGAAGCTAACTTAGTCTCAAATAAAGTATTAATAAATAGACAGTTATGAAAAATCTGATATGTGTATACAAAGGATATCATAAATAAGAGCTGTAGCATGGAGAATAATACTTGTTACCAGAGAAAGAGAAAGAATCAGAGAAAATGTCTGCAGATTACTCTTTGAGTGCTGATGTTTCTCTCTTAGCAGTGAGAATTTTCCCTCTTAACAATCTGCTCTTAGAATTACCATGCTTATTGCTTAAAGAGAGTTATGCTACCACTAACTACTTAAAAGTGATTCAATTATCCCCAATATAAAGCTTTTAGTGATTTCTAGTAACTCAGAAACACCTGACAGAATATGTAGATGCTGATTATGCCTGTCCGTTTCTAGTGACCTTCTCCAGAGGCAGTGTAAGAGTCTTACAAAGCAGTCATTCACTAGAATTTGGCTGACGCACACATGTTTGCAGGGGAAGGTTTCATCACTTAGCTTCAGTCAACGGCAATCATGGAACTGTATTTTCAAACGGCAGCTGGGCTGCCGTTTTGCACATGAATCAGTGTTCCTGGCTGTAGCATCTGCCTTTCGAATCTTGAAAGGACTAGCTGCTGTTTTCCTGTTTAAAGTCAACTCCAAACAGCCTTGATTTTTTTTTTTTTCCAAGTTCGTGCCCATACTTGGATGCTTTATCTCATTCAGCAAGGACAGTGAGTAAACCGGTAACTTGTGGCCAACTTTGTAACTTTGTGTCTAGTTTGTAAGCTGCATAGTGAACCATAAAGCAGAACTAGTTATTCTGAAACTCTACTGTGATAAAAAAGGGCAGAGAAAGAACAAAAAGACAGCAAGGCTCCAGTCATCGTATTTGCTTATGTTCTGTGGATTTTAATAAAACATGGTAGGACTGATTTGGACAGTAGCAATGAACAGAAGGTCAGAGCCTTGGGGGGTGTGTGTGGGAAGCGCCTGCCCTGCTGAAGGTCCTGAGTAGCCTGCTTGGATTTGAATCTGGAAAACCTCTGCACTTAATAAAGAGCACAGCATGGATCTCGATGGAGGGCCAAAATACCGGCAATCCGAAGGCAAGAAGTTCAGTGTGGGCGTCTATTGTATATCAAAGCTACTTTTAAAGGAAAAAAAAAGAAAGAAAACGAGGCTGAATCTGGGAGCTTGTTATTCGGCAGCTGGGTAATACAATACTGAAGACAAAGCCCCTTAGTGAGACACAGAGACGCTTCTGTGACCGCAATGACTTTGCAGAATCTGAAAGGGGAAAGTGGAGGGGCTCAAACTGAAGCTGTGGCTAACGTCTGCTAAGGAGCCGGACAGACGAGCGGTCCCTGAGGGGAAGCACAGAGGGTGAGAGAGGTAGAGAGACTGAGAAAGGAGAGAGATCCCTATTTGCATTACACTAGACAGTCGAAACCAGGCTCGCTGCTAAATGAATTACGAAAGGCACTGCTATAAGAGCCTTAGCTGAGTGTTAAGAAGAAGAGTCAGGAGCTTGTTCCTCTTCTCTGGTCATGTAGTGGAAGTAAGAGATATGCCATAGCTTTGTCTCTGTCTCTCTCATCCCCTCTTGCTCTCTTTCGCCTTTCTTACATATCTTTCATCCTTGGCTGTGAGAGTGGCTCCTCATTGACAGCGTTTGAAGGGCTGGCGTCGAGGCTGGCTGTATTCATGCCTGTGTGAAATTGAATTGCTCATCCGTTGTCTCTGAGTGGCAGAGATGTAATACCTGATAGCACCAGGCCTTCATGCACCACATCAAGAACAGACTCACTGAATCTCTAGAGCCATCAGACTAATGCCGCTGCTCCTCAGTGCCACCGTAAGGGCCAGCAGGTCAGGAGGTTAAATGATATGTGCCAAAGATTATGACCTCTAGCACAAAGGCAAACTTATGTTTAGCTGAAAGTCTTCACTCAGTCTGAATGGACGAAAGGCTAGGGGGTCTAGATGTAAGGTTGGTCATTGCTGTCTTGTGGGATCAAGGACAAGAGCTAATTTCCCCTTACTGATGGCAGTTCAATGATATTATGTAAGCGGGACCCTGATTAGCACCTCTCAGACCTCAGCTCCAAGGCCACCAGCCATAGAAGTATTGGTTACTTGGCCATTACATTCAGATTCTGCTTTGTTTTTACCAACATTGAATGCTGGGTTGAAGTGAATCAAGGGCGCCCAAACTTTATGCAAAATTTGCATGCAGAAATTTGAATACCCTTGGTCAAATTACATGTTTTGTTGATATAGTAATATGAATAATTTTACATGTTCTCAACAGGGAACATCCTCTTTTTTTTTTTTTTTTTTTACAATTTTCAGTGTACTGTTCTTCTTTCTTTCTTTCTTTGGTGGTTTCTTGCTGTGTTTAACATATTGGAGAAATATACAACAATTAAATATAAAAAACATAAATATGCCATAACTTTTGCACATGCCACATTTTGAACGGTACCTGTGTGCAGAAGACAAAAAAGTGTTCTTTTTTGTGTCCTTATTCTGCCTTAGGAAATCACCAAAGCATGCAATTTGAGAGTGCCCAGACATTTGCATAAGACTGTCTTTTGGTGATTTTTGTAGTGAAGTCAGAAGTAAAACTAATTATTAATAATGTAACATTTCACTGCAAATGTGTAGTGTGGTTATATTTCATAAACATAAAAAAATCGAAAAAATGTTCTGCAATATGAATTTATTTCCAATTCAGCCCGCAGTGTGACCTTGAAGATGCCCCCTTAAACTAACTGTGGTACGTGTTGAGGCATTGTCTGAAAACAGTGTACATGAAGTGCCTCACTGAATAGGTTGTTGTATTTTTTTCCTCTCTCTTTGACTCCGGCGAGGCTTAAGAAAACACAACACATAATTCAAGCAATGCGTCTGGCACCAGTTTTTTCAGGAGTGCACCACTTTGCAAGGTGGGGAAACTTTCTTTTATGTTTTTTGGATCATAGATGCTTGATATTTGGTCATTTAAGCTAAGTGAGACCAGGGGCCTCAGGTGTGCCAAGTGAAAGCATTCCAAAGTGCCATTTACTCAATGAAATTTGTGCCACATCAAAGATCAGCAGGAGCTGTGGCCTTCCTGTGCCATGTTTGAAACCCCTGAGCCCAAATGAACTCACGCTGAGCTGCTGGGTTATGTCATTTGGTTCATTGGCTGAAGAAGTGCCATCTGTCAGGTTGCTCCCCCTTGTCTTTTGTGTTACGCAAGGCCAAAATAAATAACAGTGACATTTTAAAAGGTCCGGGCCGAAAGACTTGACATTCACTGGACTGTCTTCTTTAAGGTTAACTTTGTCCAAAAGCTGATGAATACATGCATGGCCTGCCTTCAAACGTGCCTGGTGAAATATGATTTAGATACCTTTTCAGCAGCAGTAGATTGGGCCATGATGCTTCACCCACAATACAGAAATACACACGCAAATGCACACATGCAGCTTCACCACTTCAACCTTACCTCAGCCAGCCTCTAAAAGCACACTACAAAGCATGGCCATTACTTTTGAATGACCTTCGGCAAAGCTCAGTCACAGACAGTCAATATGTTTGCAAATTAATGAGTCCGTTAATTGCTTTACTCATAAAATATGATATCAAATCAAAGTCTAAAGGGGTTGCCTCCATACAAAGCATCCATTTTGTTTAGAAAGCCGAGCCCTGGTGATTGAACTGCCCTCATGCTGGCGGATGGTGACTGATGCCAGACGTCACTGGGTTTAGAGACACACTGTGCTCATTTGTCTACATTTCAATTGGATGCCCCCACTGGCAGCACCAGCGAATTGTTAAAGCATGTTTGGAGCCAGACCCTAAAAAAGAATCAATAACCAATTGACTGTGATTTTATAGCCTTTAATCTGTTTCTGTTTCAGGGCCACACATTCAACAGTCTTGTGCCGTCTTTTAAAGTATTTGTTGCACTATGTATGTAGATTTTTCACAATTTATGTGTAATTCAGTTGTCAAGACTTAATTTAGCTGGACGTCATTCAGAGTGTTTCAATGTGAAATACTAGAGTATGAATTATTCACAGTGGTGATGATGGGAACAAGACATCTGAATAGTTAAATGACTCTAAAAATTCCCTTACCCATGAAATTATTACATAAAGTGATTGCAAATATGCCTGAGACATAGTAGTTTTGTGCTAACTTTTTGGTTTAAAATGTATTTTTTCAAATTCATTCATGGCAAAGAAGTTACATACAGGGTGTTCTAAGCAAGGTGTAAAAGACTGGGGGTCTGAAGGGTTCTGGTCCTAATTCTGAAACTTCTTAGACCCCCTGAAAACCAAAATTTCAGGAAATAATCTCATTATAAAGTTGTGCTGTCCATTAGGAGAAAAATAAAATGCAATTTCAAGGAAAGGTCATTGTTTGGCTGTTTTACCTGTGTTTGGTATTCTTAACTAGAGATGCTGCACTGGTCTGCCCTTAAGGGTGGCGCTGTAGCAAGTTGTTTCACCCATTTGGTCCTTCATAGCCTAGCAAATTGCCTGGATACCTGTGAAAAACTTGACAGTATGCCTCACCCAATTTCCCAAAAGACTGGTGAAAAGAGTGACTTTTTATTCACTTCTCAAGGCAGCGACACGAGAGGATATGTGTAAGACCTGTGTGTGAGAGTAGTGTGTGAAAGACCACTATACCAAACTAGAAAAGTGCATTTCCAAAAGAAACATCGTTAATCTAAATATTTTGGTGCTATCAGTGTCACTGCAATGATTGCCTTAGTAACCAGCCAACATGAGACTCATATAGGCTCTAAGGCAAAACCGTAAAGAAAACATATTTTTATCATTGATTGATCATGATGACATACTGTTATTAATATTACATAAAAAACAACAATTCTAAGTTAACTGGTCATTTTTAAATAATTCAAATAAATTGTCTATATTTGTGTGATGTCTGTGTTAGAAATTGTGACCCCTGGTTCCTGTCACTACCACTCTAAAGAAGTCCACGCTGGTAAGTTTCCCTACAAAAAACAATTTTTCATCAAACCACTCTGTAAAAGGCCGCATCCTTCCATTCAGCACTCTCTCTGCACGCTGTCTGGTGATCGAGGAGGTATCTGCATTGCTGTCAATTTGCTGACCAGTCTTTCATGAGCATCTCTGATGTTCCCTCAGAACACTGTGATGAATCATTTGTTCACACAGTTTGACAAATAACAAATGTGCAGCTTGGTCTTTAACCATGTGAAATGAAAATGCTGGATGTCAAGGTTTAGAAAAGGGCGTGTGGTGCCTCTTTTAGGAGAAGCAATGACCTGCAATAGTAGGAACAATGACAGTGACAAACATTCTGATCTGTGGAATTCAATGTATTAGAAAAGCTTAAAGACAAATGTTCGCTTGTGTAGCTTGTCACAGAATCAGAAAGTGTAAAAGCCCTAGAATAAGCACTGACTAACACATTCTTTGATTTATATGTTCCCCAGCAAAAGCACTGTTTTGCTCAAAGGCACAGCACAGAGGTGGGTCCTCTGCTAATGCTTTGTTCTTCTTTCTGTGGTTTCACTACTCTCTCTCTCTCTCTCTCTCTGTCTCTCTCTCTCATTCTCTCTCTCATATTCTCTCTCTCTCTCTCTCTCTCTCTGTCTCTCTCTCTCATTCTCTCTCTCATATTCTCTCTCTCTCTCTCTCTCTCTCTGTCTCTCTCTCTCATTCTCTCTCCCATATTCTCTCTCTCTCTCTCTCTCTCTCTCTCTATCTCTCTCTCTCATTCTCTCTCATATTCTCTCTCTCTCTCTGTCTCTCTCTCTCTCTCTCTCTCTCTCTCTCTGTTTTTCACTCTTTTCCTTTCACTTGCTTTTTCTCTGTCTCGATGTGTATCTTTCTTTGTCCCTCTCCCTTTCACTCTCTTTCTCACTTGCTCTCTCTCTTTCTCACCTTCTATCTGCCTCACTCCCTTCCTCTCTTTTTGTTCCTACTTGCTCTCTCAGTCTCACCTTTATTTCTTTTCGTCTCACTTCCTTTTGCTCTCAGTCTTTGTCCCTGTCTCTCTGTCTGTGTTGATCTCGTTTCCTTTCACTCTCTCACAGTCTCGTTCACTTCCTCCCTACCTTTGTCTCACTTCTTTTTGTTCTCTTTTTCAGTCTCACACTATCTATCTTTCTCTCTTTCTTTCACTCTTCTGCTTTGTTTCTTTGCATACTATCTCTGCTCTTTCTCTCTATCAGTCTCTGTCTATTTCTGCCCTCCCCCTTCTTTTGCTCTCTCTCTCTCCCTTTCATATATAAAATCACTCTTTGTCTCTCTATTTGTCTTTCTCCTTCTTTCTGGCTCCCCATCTCCCTGCCTCTGTGTTCACTCGTCTTTCTTACCCTTCTTTTTGTGTCATTCTCTGGCTGTTTGTCTCTTTCTCTCTCTTTGTCACTGCGTACTGTTCTCTCTCTCATTTTTCTCTCTGTAATGCTTTCTTACGTTCCCTAGTCTCTCTCTCTCTCTCTCTCTCTCTCTCTCTCTCTCTCTCTCTCTCTATCTCCAACGCTTTCTTGTGTTCTCTAGCTTCTCTCTCTCTTTCTCTGTCTCTTATTTTCTTGATCTAATTTGAATGCTTTCACACATTCTCTAGCTCCTCTCTATATCTCTCTATATCTGTCTCTCCCTCTTGCTCTGTCTGTCTCTATCTGTATTTCTCTCTCCCTCTCATTGTCTCCGTCGCTCCTTATAGTTGCGTTTTATGCAGTTGTCTTTATCGCTGTTTAGCATATACGCTGCTCAGCCCTGCTGAGTTCTCAGGGGGATCGTGGTCTTCCATTTGAATAACACACATAAATAAAAGATCGACTTTAAAATGCAGATTTTTCGGGGTAACTCAATCATGCTCGCTTTGTGGTTTGACCTGTACTCTCAGTTACAAATCGGTGCATGTCTGTCTTCGTTTCTCATTAGAATAGAAGCTATTCTGTGCAGCTCTGTTATTATTATGGCTGTTGTAAGGAAACCTCCGCTGAAATTATAATCATTTCTTTTGGTCCATTCACCATAATGCGTTCACACAATGCAAAAGACAGCAAATGTGATAATAAAACATCAAGTTTGATTCTAGTTATTTTGTGTAGCGCTTATTACAAGTGGCATTGTCATAATGCAGCTTCAGGAATCTGGGTTCCTGCACCCAGAGAGCAAACCAAGGGTGACACTGTCAGGACAAACTCCCTAAAAGCAAGAAGATAAAACCTTGAAAGGTTCTGAGGTGGAAAAAAGGAGAGCCCATCCTCCTCTGGATAGCACCACAATAACACAACAAAAACAATAAGAGTTATAGCAATAGAATAGTGAATAACATAAAGATGCTTCAAGACATTTACATGGTGCATGATATGTATTCATTTTTCTGAGGTTTGATAAGTTGTAACAGGTAAAGAACAGTGATTTTATTCAATGTTTTACATACTGCCCTTCAGTAAACCCAATTAAACAAGACCAATTAAGCTCTCTTTGTAATGAGACATGCAGTGGCTCAGTGTTCTTTAAGTACTCTCTGAGAAAAATACTATGCTTTTCAGGGTACATGGTCATTGGGGGTGTACCCTCAAGGGTGTGTCAGTACTTTTAGTTAGGGGATAAGTGTACCATGCTCCATTACCATTAGATTTCCTAAGTTGCTTTGATTCAATATACACTACATGGCCAATAGTTTGTGGACATTGCTTATCCAATGTTTCTTACAAAATGAGGAGAATTAAAAAAAAAAAATCCCCTTTACTGCCACTACTCTCCGGGGAAAGCTTTACATGATCAATGTTGGAGCATTCCCATGATATTTGATTGCATTCAGCCACAAGAGCATTAGTGAGGTGAGGTACTGATGCTGGATGATTAGTTCTGGATCACATCACCATAACATCAACTTAACTCATCCCAAAGGTATTTGATGGTGCTCCATAACTCCAGAAAAAATCTGTTCCACTACTCCACAGTTTATACCCCTCTAACCCATACTCATTCTATTAGTCTGTCTCATTTTATTAGTCAATGCTTTTCTGTGGAGATTGTACAAGCTTTGTGTTTATTTGAACTCCTGTGTCAGCAGTGGTTGCACCTTAATGCAACTGAACTTACTATATATATATATATATATATATATATATATATATAATAATATATATATAATAAGAAGGAGTGTCCAAAAACCTTTGGACACATAATGTACCTTGTTTTGACTCTAGGCTTTTTTGTTTTATTTTGCTTCTTTAAAAAGTTAAGTTTTGAAAATATACAAATATGCCCCTTTCCCAAGGGAAGGTGAATGCAGTGCACTTTTCACACTCATTTGGGGTACACAATTAAACCTTTAAGCATATATTTACATTGTTTGTACCTTGGAAAAGTGCTTAATTAAAACCAGAACAAGCCGGATCCAGCCCCTATTTTAGTGGATCTAGCACTTCATCCATATTTAACGTATATTCATACAACAGTCTATAAATATGTATCAAGAAAAATCATACTTTCTACAGATAACTCAACATACATAGCATAACAAAATGCGAGGACGTTAATTAAAAAGTATCATGCTGTGTCACCTCGTTCACGCAGGCATACACTTTCAGCTCACTCATAGAGAGAAACAGTAATAAAAACAACACCCTCTCAGTTTATCTCTCACAAATGTGCTACTGTTGATGTGATAAAAGGATTTTAGTTACACTCAGCTAAACCACTGGCTTGTGAGCAGTGGTGTTGCCAGGACTGTTGTTTTGGAGAGCGGCAACAAATTTGCTGGTGATCCGAATCTTGAATTTCATTCCTGTGGCTGGACACAAAAGTCTGGTAATACAAAAAATAACAACTTAACCTTAATAACAACCTGTTAAGGGTCTGCTATGTGTCAACCTTAGAAAAAGAAAATAAAATAAACTAAGACGCACAAAACTCTGAATTAATGACAGAAAAAAATTAAATAATGCCCACTTGTTCATGATTTTCCCTATTATTCTGGCATTTATGTGTTCAGATTTGATTTTAATAGCTGGATAACTGTTTATAGTTATTGTATTTCTGTTGTTATATGATGCACTCAGTTAGATTCATGCTAGTTAGATTCCAGTCCATGTGCAGTAGGGATGGTCTTGGAACAGGATTTTTTTCTTTCATGAGCTTTTGTCTTGTTTGAAGTTGAAACACAGTAAATGCCTCTGAGTAATGTTTATTGGATAAATTGCGCATTTGATTGGTTAGTATCAAAAGTAGCATTTCTAATATGTCAAATCACGAGTCCAAGATATGCCATGGATTCATCACTATGTGATGTTCAAGCTCTATTCCAGCGCCTCATCACTTACAAATTAAGTCCTGCTTGAGGGGCTTAAGTTCATCTGGACAGGTTAACTTTTTTTCTCACTGTGTACTGACAATATCCACAGTGTATTTAGAAAAGCAATGTAATGTAATGTAATGTAACGTGATGTAATTTATCATAGTAACAATATATATTGTCATACTGGCCACCCCGCTACAATGTTTAATGATATACATCACATTGTACACATATGCATATATACATGTAAACACAGACAAGCCAAAACAATATGACCACCTGTGTAATATGCTGTTGGTCCTCAGCGTGCTACCAAAACAGCTCTGACCTGCTGAGGCATGGACTCTTCAATCTTTTCAGATGCCCTGTCGCTAGCAGCAGATCCTTCAATTCCTTGAAAATTGTGAGGTGCAGCTGTCACGTATCGGACTTGTTGTTCCAGCACATCACACAGATGCTAGATTAGATTGAGATCAGGGGAATTTGGAGGCCAGACAACAACTTCAACTCTTTGTCATGCTCCAAACAATGTGTGCAGTGTGGCAGGGCACATCCACTGCCATCAGGGAATGAAAAAGTGCAAAAGATTTGTGATGAGGTTTAGGTAGGTGGCATGTGTAAATGGCCAGACCCAGAGTTTCTCAGATCGTTGCCCAGAGCATCAAACTTCTTCCACTGCCTTGTTTTCTTCCCACAGTGCACCTTGATGCCATCACTTCCCCAGGTAAACAGAGCACACATATTTGGCTGTCCATGTGGTATGAAAGAAAATTAGACTTATCAGACCAGGCCACCTTTTTCTATTGCTTCAAGGTCCAGTTCTGACACTCATGTGCCCATTGTAGGTGCGTTTGACAGGGGTTAGCACAGGCCCTCTGACCGGTCTGTGGCAAAGCAGCCTCACACACAGCAGGGTGCAATGCACTGTGTGTTGTGACACACTCCTTCTGTAACCATCATTAAAATTTCCGGGACTTGTGCCACAGTAGCCCTTCTGTTGGTTCTGACTAGACGGGATAACCTTTCTTGCCCTTGCACATGGATGAGCCTTGGTTGACACCCTGTCGCCAGTTTGTGGTTTGTCCCTCTTCAGACCACTGTCAGTAGGTAGTCACTGCTGCTGACCAGGCACACCCTACAGGCCTTGCATTTTAGAGGTGCTTAAAGCCAGTTGTCTTGCCATAATGATTTGGCCCTCGTCAAAGTCTCTACGGTCTTCTGATGTCATAATTGCCCCTTTTTCCTGCACCTACAACATCAACAACAAGAACTAAATATTCCCTTACTGTCGACTATTTCCCAGACCTTGATGTGTGCTGTCTAAAAGGTAATAGTTTTAGTTCAGTCTTTTTTGTTTTGTTTTGTTTTACTCATTTATGATGAACACTGTGATAGTACATATTTGATAAGGGTAAAATTAACAGGACATTGAACTTGGCTTGCCTCCAGCTTTCCTTAAACACGGTCTAAACTCTCATTCAATGATTTTTTTTCTCAGTAATTTCACTTTGTTATAATTTTGATTTAGTTTTAGTTAACTGTAATGGCCCTAATGCTCTTTCCTGGAATGCTCATGCTACTATAAAACAATGCATAAGTTATATATTTATGTTGTGAGAAACTGAAACTTACAACTACTTATGAGTTCTTAGGGCTTTTAACTTAGAATCCACACTAAAAGTCATATCTTACTATCTTATTTTATTTTATTTATCGTATCTTATCATATCTTATTTTAATTTTTCTCCCAGGTCCACTTATGACAATTGTGTGGTTTTATAGTCTAAAAAGATGGTATTTTATTTTTGCCTGAACACTTTCCAACTTCTCCATACTTAAAAATGAAACAGACTGTTTTTGTTATGTGTCCTTAATGGGATTCTTTATTCCTATCTGTGATAATATCGGTCTTAATGTTTTAGCTCATTTGTATGTATACACACATTAATATAGTTGTGGTGTGTATTTCACATGTGCATTCAGCACTTGCTCTGCCTGGTTTGTTCTCTCTCTTGTTTCTGAGTGTTTTTTCTATGGAGTCAATGAAGTTTGATGGCATCTTTAAACACAGGAGACCTTGAATAAGATAGGACTGATAAGTCTGTGTTTTCTGCCAGCATCGCCCCAGGCGGCATGTGGAGCACCTCCAAGTAGCACGCTTGTGATTCGCTGCCACGGGGGTCTCCAGAATGCAGCATTATCAAAACAAACCCCAGTGCTCCCCCAGATATGCACAGAGACAGATCCAGCACACAGGAAGAGTGCACGCCCACACACGTGTGCTATGCGAATTGAGGCAGCGCATCCAAGCAAACCCTGCACAACTTCTTCTGCTCATTTGATCCATTGCTACTAGTATTATACTGCATCATAAACCTCAGCCAAGCTCATGAGTCATATCTCAGTTTGTGGCTGGACAAAAACAAACAGCCTGTGGCCTCTCAAAGGCACTTATTTTTGTGTCAGTTCGCTCTCATACATGGAGCTCTGTGTATTTGTGCACTAATGATAACCGGCACCCTTCTCCTTTTCATCACTGTGTAATCTAGAATCCTAGAATCTATGTTTCAAGGTCAGAATGTAATTGAGCTCATGATGCAGAAATATTTTATCATGCCCTTGCGAGACAAAGTGGGTGCATTAGAGAGCGCAACACATTTTCCTTTTTCAGTAAGGGTGATGACCCATCATTTCTTATCACTTTGTGTGATATATTATTAGTGGGGAGCTTTATGAAGTTTTTTTTCCTAATGAGCTCCACTTACTGTCTATGAGGAACTTGCTTTATTATTATAACCTTTATTAACGCTTCATTATTGTTGTTTGAAAGATGGTACCATCTTACAGCTGTTCTGCATTGCTACGTACAGGGAATCTTTATAAGACTTCCCAGTGCCATTTTGTCTTTAGGGTAAAGGATTGTTGGAATATGTGCCGGGGGTTTATTGTTTAACCCCTTAACAAGCCATGGGCAAGCCACTTTTTTTGTAAAGTATTACTCCATTAGTTTGCATTGAAGGCCCTGAAAGTACAGCTCGGCTTGACCCACCATCCGTCAAGGTTCGTGGAAGACAATCGTTGAGAATGTTCTCTGTACTGGCACTCAAGTGGTGGAATGAACTCCCAATGGCTGTGCATACAGCAGAGTCTCTTGCTGTCTTCAAACGCAGACTGAAGACACATCTCTTTACACAGCACTTAAATGAGCAATGAATTTAGTATTGTTTGCAATATATTGTGCTGCACTTATTATAAATTATATTTTATTGTATTGCACTGTGTATTGTAGTTTACTGTATTCTATTGTATTGCATTGCATGGCACAGAGTTCTGTGTTCAACTCTGTTCCTTTTTTCTGGGTAGCTACAGTGACTTTTGTTTCTAGCAGTATCTGAGCTCAGGACCGTCTTTTTCTCTAACCTATTGGTAACTAGCAAAGACACTTTCTCTAGTAGACAAAGCACTTCTTGTAAGTCGCTCTGGATAAGAGCGTCTGCTAAATGCTGTAAATGTAAATGTAAATGAAATTCCTGAATAATAAGCCTTTGTATTAATTAAACCTGGATTGAATGAATTAAAAGCCATATTATTCAGTTATAAATCTTACATACACTGAATTTTTAAGTAACTGCTAAGGATGTGCATTATTGCAAGAGTGTTCAGTTTCCATTCAAGGTGCCAATACTGAAATTTGGGTATTCATTACATTTTATTGTGGGAAGACAGAGAAAGTATACACTCTAACATTCAGTCAGATGAGACAGTTTTGCTTGTATTTGCAAGTATGTCATTTTTGTTATACTTTGTTACTCTGAAATACAAATGCCCGAACATGAGCGCATTGCCAAGAACACTTTGTTAAGAATTAGTCTAAGAAGGCTGAGATGGCACGGCTATATTACTAACTATGCTATATTAGCTGATTTTTGCTACATCCAGAAACTGACAATATATTTCTCTGACAAATATCACATCATCCACTGAGGAGAAAACACTTTGTGTCCAGACAAGTCCTCATCATCATCCGCTATGACTCTTGCCAAAGATGGTAAGTCTACAGTCCCTCTTTATTATTGTAATTTTTTTATAAATATAGTGCATTTTTCTTTTTTCTTCCTTGCAGTTAACTGGAGATCTGTTCATTAACTGAACATTTTCATATTTATTCAGTTTTTCAGCTTGCTTTTTGGGGGCAGTTTAGTTTCAGTTTGTTTTAAGGGTGCATTAACAGTTTTCAATGTTTTCATTTTCTGAAGTGAGTCTTTTTTGTTTGTTTGTTTTACTTATAGTTTTTAGTATTATAATGAATGCTGTGATAGTAGGTATTTGATAAAGGTAATATAAAATTAACACAATAGCACACTGGGCTTGGCTAGGCTTTCCTTAAAAGTTGCCGAACACAGAAAGGATCCACTTTTAAACTCTCATTAAATGAAATGTTTTTTTTCTAATTTCATTTTGCTTTAAATCATAAATTCCTTTTAAATCACATTTTACATTAATTAAACTTTGATTTAGTTTTAGTTAACTATAATAACCTTGCTGAACTTCCATAGTATGTTCATTCTGCTATAAAACAATATGTAAATTGAATAATTATATTGAGAGAAACTTACAACTACTTATGAGCTCTTAGGACTTTTAACTTACAACCCCAATTTCAGGAAAAAATACTATGCTGTGCAGATTCTAAATAAAATCCCAAGTGTTGAAACTGAGAAATGTTATTGTTTTTTGAAAAATATATGCCCATTTTGAATTTGATGCTAACCACACATTCCAAGAAAGTTGGAATGGGGACATGTTTACTACTGTGTTTCATCACCTTTTAATAACACTCTATCAGTGTCTGGGAACTGAGGAGACCAATTGCTGTATGTTTTCCCATTCTTGTTTGATATAGGTTTTCAGCGGCTCAACAGTTCAGGGGCGCATTTGTTGTATATTTCATTACATAACCCTCCAAATGTTACCAGTGAGTGACAGGTCTGGACAGCAGACAGGCCAGTTTAGCACCTGGGCTCTTTTAATACGGAGCCATGCTGCTGTAATACAGGCAGAATGTGGTTTGACATTGTCTCTCTGAAATAATCAGGGCCTTTCCCTGAAAAAGAGGTTTTCAAAACCTGTATACATCGTTCAGCATTAATGGTATCTTCTCAGATGTGTGTGCCACCCATAACATGTGCAATATTGCACCCCTATAGCATCATGAATACTGGCTTTTGGACTGTGCACTTATAACAAGCTGAGTGGGCATTGAATTAAAAATGGGCAAATATTTTTAAATAAACAACAAAATTTCTCAGTTTCAAAATTTAATATGTTGTGTTTGTACTATGTCCAATGAAATACAGGGTTTAAATGATCTCCACATAATTGCATTTTGTTTTTATTTACATTTTGCACAGCGTCCCAACTTTTTTGGAAATGGGGTTGTAGAATCCACAGTAAAACCCATATCCTACTCTTGTTTATTTTTATGCAGGTCCACTTATGACTTTTTTATGGTTTTATATACCAGAAAAAATTATGTTTCATTTGTACCTGACCATTTTCCAACCTGTCTTTACTTAATTGAACAGACTGATTTTGTTATTGTGCTTTTGAGCACAGACATTTGTAATTACTATCTTTTCTCATCGGCTATCTGTTGTGCTTTATGTAAAAGCAGTCCACGCTAAAACAGTGTGGATGGATGATGCTAAACTGCTGTGGGTTGAATAGATGGATAAAAAGACAAAAAGAATTCATTTAATATGTAAAATGGTGTTTATGTAATACATCAAACTCTTATTTCAAAACAGTTCGAAAATTCTGTTTTCCATTATATGGACCCTTTAATGCAGATGCAAAGGCGCTGTTCAGTGGATCAGCAGTTTGTCCACTCTTGGTGGCATTTTAAGCTCCAAAAACTATTATGAAGTGTAATCGAAGGGGAATGGAAGACGGAATCATTTTACTTTCCAAGGACAAATCTTTTAAATCTTTTTAATGATTGGATACATTTAAGCATTCACAGAGAATAAATGAAGCCATCCAGAGATATTACAGGGGATTTTAAAGTGCTCAGCTGGCATTCACCATTAAAAAAGATAGACTAGGTTGTTTGGTTGTTTGGGTTGAGATTCTCAAGTGCAATAGCTTAAGCTCTGTATTGAGGATAATAGCCCTTATCTCTAGAAAAGGCACATGAATGGAGTACATGGAATGCATATGAATTGCATTTCTTCAAGGGGAAAAAGTGTGGTAGTTAAAAAACTTTTAATGGAAACTTGAGTCTCTGGTCTCTTGGCTGCCCTTCACATCCATATGATGAGTGTGAATTCAGAGCGAACAATAGAAACAGAGCTCTAGCTTTCTAAAGCTGATTTATTTTCCTTTTTAGCTAATCCTTTTTAATGATGGCTGGTGTCAGGAATTGCCCATGGTACCTGAATCTCAATATATCATTATCAAACTAAGATAGTGAAACAGAAATTTAATTAGAGGTTAGATAAGCCTGTGTGATTTTATAAAACCATCATAAAAAAAGATCATATATACATACATAGACAAACCCGAGACCTCCGTTTAATTGAAAAATCTCAACAAAAAATAGAACATTAATGGAGTTTTTGTCTTACTAACGACTTTCAGTGGGTGTTTCTCTACTCAGACGTGTAGGATGTTCTGCAGTATGAAGTTCTCAGTATGAATAGCTGGATGTTCTCAGTATGAAGAGCTGGAAAGTGCTAGAAATGGCCTGCTGTTACTCAGTCCAGCCTTTTTTTTTTTTCACTTTCGTTCTGCGCCTACTAAGGAGCCCTACTGTCTGTGCCCTTCAAGAACGAGGTTGAGGTATCATTACAAGATAATATTTTTTCTGCTTTAGGCGCTGGCATTTTGATTTATTCCTCGTAAAAGAAAAGGCATTAATATTTATACATTGGGATGGGAAGAAAAAAAAAAGAAAAAAGAAACATTTAAGCAGTTGTTTTTATTCAAATCATTTACATTTGTCTCATGTAGGGTAAAATGTGACTAGAACTGGTGGCTTGTGTGAGCTGAATACTCCTGCTGTAAATGAGATGGTTTATGATATGATGGGAGGGATGGAGGGGCTTTTTGCTGCAGTGTTCCCTGAGCTGATCATAGGCAGATAGTTGTGAGTACAGACCTGGGACCTAGTTTAAGGCTGTTTACCATATTGCTGCCGTTTCAGCAGCTTCTCTTCACAAAACGGCAGAGGCAACTAGAAAAAAAATGCTGTTTACAAACTGCAACAGAGCAGACTCAATCAGCACCATGTTTATGTAATGCATAAGTGCACACTGATGTTGTTAATTATTTAAAGCAGTTTTAAAAAGTTTTGCCCTTGGCTTAAGGTTACTACAACCTTGATTGTGCAAGTTTTGGTTGCTGCAGAGAAAGTTATATTGCTCTTGTTAATATATGTATGGCATTGGTACACTGCCTGCATGTTCTTACACCAAAAACTAGGGATGTGCATTCCAACTAGTTTTGATATTCCAGCACCTGTAAGAGTTCATGAACAGATATCGGATGAACTGCAGAATAGGAAAATAAACAAAACCAAAAAGTTGTCTGAAATAATAACTGTAGGTTATCTTTGTAGGCTTTGTCAGATTTGCAACAATCCAGACTGCCTCAGATGAGCTATTGACCTAGAACTACAGGTAATCTTTAACACTAGATTTTGATGGAGACTCTGAGGTGTTTTATGCTCTTCATACCAACATGTTCGTCTGTCAGAGATATACATTCTATTTCTGTACATACCATCAGCCTATTTAGCGTCTGTCTCTGTTCTGTCTCTGCCTCCTCAGTCATGTCCTTAGTAACGCATCTGCCTGCTCATGAATACAAACAGAACTTTTCAAAAAGTTTTATAGTCCTGTTAAAACATAAAAGCTGCATTTGACTGAATTGTTAGTCTGTATATTTTCATCTTTCTGTGATGAAACTCAACAAATACCCGAGTTGTGATTTCATTGTTTGAATGCTGGCATCTTGAGTACTCAAGTACTCGTGCACATCCATGCCACATACTACACTACTTCATTATTTGTTACCTGGATTTTATTAGCTGCAATTCCTTTATAGGTGCACTCTGTAGTTCTATAATCACAGTTATAGAACTATAAAGAACTGTTGCAATTAATTGCAATCCTTCTGTTTATGTGCATACTTTGTTAGTCCCCTTTTGTCCTGTTCTTCATGGTCAGGACCCCCAAAGGGCTCCTACAGAGCAGGTACTATTTGGATGGTGGATCATTCTCAGCACTGCAGTGACATTGATGTGGTGATACTGGGTTTGTATGTGTTGCACTAGTATGAGTGGATCAGACACAGCAGTGGTGCTGGAGTTTTTCTGAGCAATGAGTTTTTAAACACTATGTCCGCTCACTGTCCGCTCTATTAGGCACTCCTACCTGGTCAGTCCACCTTGTAGATGTTAAGTCAAAGACGATAGCTCATCTGATGCTGTACAGTTTGTGTTAGCGATCCTCAAGTCTTTCATCAGTGGTCACAGGATGCTGCCCACAGGGTGCTGTTGGCCAGATGTTTTTGGTTGGTGGACTGTTTAAAAACTCCAGCAGCACTGTCGTGTCTAAACCACTCGCATCAACAAAAGCCTTCAACAAACACTAACATGCCTTCACCACATCAGTGTCCCTACAATGCTGAGAATGAACCACCTCCAAAATAATACCTATTCTGTGGCTGTCCTGTGGGGGTCCTGACCACTGAAGAACAGGGTAAAAGGGGGCTAAAAAAGTATATAAATTAAACACTTAGACTACAGTCTCTAATTGTAGTGTAGATACACAGAGGTGATTTTATTATGGCTTTGGTCAGTGTATCGTCTCTAAAGGTATACTAAAATGAAATAACAGATTAGTGTGTACCACTCTGAATCACGTCTAGTTTAGCAGTTAACACATAGTCTTGTACTGGCAATTGATGTAATCAAAAATTGCAATAATTTAAATAAGGGCCATATTGTGTAAATAATTATATTTTTGTTCTGTTTCACATAGCACATTATTATTTATTATCTTATATTGCTTCACCTTTAATAAACCATTGCCTTTGAGAAATCATTCTAACCTATGATTAATTCAAGATACATATATACAATGGTTTCAGGAGTGTATACAATAGATCTGATTGCTCTTAGTTACAAGCTATAAAACATATCACCATCTAATTAACTATACACTTGCACTCCACTTGGAAAAATTTTAATGGATTTTCAGTCTGGCAAAGAATGCTGAAATGCATGCAAAAAAACCCCAAAAAAAACAAACACTTTCATCTGTTATGGTCTGTTCTCCAGGAGATGTAAAGTAAAATGAACAAGCTCATTCAGAAGAAGGTGCCAACACGGTAGTTTGGCAACCAAACAAATATAGCAATCCACTGTGTGTAAACAGTGTTACACGCTGTCTGGGCAGAATATAGTTATCATTATAAAGGAGTGAGTAAAAAGCTAGCCCAGCTGGTCATTATATGATAATTATATTACCCTTCAGAAAAATACAAGCTATATAACTGAATTTGGATCAGGATGATATTGTTTATTACAATAAGGCTTCAGACAATAATCATTTCCCTAAATTTAGGCTGATGTAGCAAACTAAAGTTAACAATTACATATCGCTGTTGTGGGAAGAAAACCTTGTGTCTCCAAAGTGGTAACTTTACAGGAGAAGGAAAAAACCCTACATTGTTTTTAATGTAAGCCAGAAAGTTTTACAGGTCATTTTGGGTCAATTCTTTTTTTCCATTCATCAAGAAAATTACGCACAATGTAAAGGGCAATAAGCATTTCCAAATAATGTCAAAAACTGAAAAAATGACAAAAATGGAGAAATGTTCAGTTAACATTATAAAACTTTGAAATCCATCCATCCATGCATCCATTTTCTAAGCCGCTTCTCCCTCAGGGTCGCGGGGGGGGGGTGCTGGAGCCTATCCCAGCGGTCATCGGGCGGAAGGCAGGATACACCCTGGACAGGTCGCCAGTCCTGAAATCCTTGACAGCAAATAGCCTAAATAATCTAGTCTAACATGACGTAGAGATAAACACCTGTACAGTTACTGAATGACAAGCACCTAACTCACAGTTGAAATTTCAAAATGCAGTTCTCTCTGCTAGCTCTTCCCCATCCACTACATATCACAACCTGCGTCCACCGAGTACAAACAGCAAGCAACGTTCCACGCTTCACTTTTTGGCTGTCCTAGTACCCTGAGTTAACAGCACACTAACAGCACATCTTATTGTAGTTTTCGATTGTGAATGAACTAGTTGCTAATAAACTGCAAAATTTAGACACATTTTACACTCGAAAATCTGCCAGTCTGCCACATCGCTGCTGACTGTACTTGTTGTGGTCTTGATCTTTCCTAGTGAAGCACCTGTTGACAGATTTTAGCAACTGTTTCACTTTGTTTCCTATTCAGAACAGGCTGAGAAAAAGCTCATGTTCTATGTGTGAGTAAAAAGTGATGTCAAGATGCTGAGTGACTGGAGGAGAACTTCAGTTAGTCTGTGTAGTCTAGCTTCATAGTCACTCCTCCTGTTACCTCAGGTCCCTAGCGAGCGTGCCAGGCTTTATCGATCCCCCTCACTGTCGCAGAGGGGAAGCGCAGACTGGCTGAAGGTAAATATTGGATTATCATTATAGCACTGAGAGGAGTAGTAGTAGGCTGTAATATTTTAGCAAGTTATCTTCTAGGGGTGGGAGAAAGATCAATACAACATAGTATCATGATATTTTGTGCAAAGAAACAGCACTGATACAGTACCAATATTTTATTATTTATTGTTAATAATTTAGTGTATTAAACTCAAGGTTGAACCATAATCAGCAATAACATCCTCACATCACTGGTAGTGTTGATCAAGACTTCTAACATTATATTTACCTACCTTTGTACAGTCCATTAAAATATGAAATGGTGTTTAAACACCCCTTTCCAACTTTTTTTGAAAGTGAAAGTAAGGGAACACATTAAATATGGCATTTTTCTGCAATTTTAGTACAGATTTTTACAAACCCAATTTTATAAGGTTGGCAGAGCAAGTAAAATGCAAATTAAAAAAACTGAAAGCACTGATTTATAAATCTGTATTTCACCTAAAACAGTACAAAGTCAAGATATGTTTTATCTAATCAGCTTCATTTATTTAAGACAGAAGCAATTTAAGGGTAGTAGCATTGTGATTACTTAGTTTCATTAGATAATATACAAAATAATTAGCATTTTGCAAGTTTTTAAAGACAGTAATAGAATCATAGCTGTATCTTTAATAAATTGTATTGTGGTAATTCCCACCAGATGGAATTCTGACAGTTATCTTTGATATTAACTGAAATGTGAGCATCCACAGCCAGTTAGCATACTGTATGTGCCTGTCTCAATTACACTGTTATTGAAACAAATATTTCCTCTATGAAGTTATATTAAGATAATGAGGCTGCTTATGCATTTTATTTCTTTGACCTTTGCCCTGTGCATTGCAGCTGCAGGGCATTTGCCTCCTGTGGCCTAAGATTGATGGCACACTCGAGTGCGTAACATTGAGGAACGGTCTCTATGTTGCCACGGCCACGCTCAAATATACTGCCTCATTTCATCCGTTTTAACGACCTCATTTAAAGGCACTTAATGACTCTTACAAATGTCCAGGCGGAGGAATAGATTCATGGGCTATTCTCAAAGGCAGTGTCCTCCTCATCCTCTCTGGCTGCTGCATCTCCATTAGATAGCAATCTCAGCAGAAACACAGCCATGCACCAATTACTGCACACAAACCGAATGCGATATCACAAGCACCATGGCTGGTGCGACCATTACTTCGGTCTATTACTTCAGCTGTATCACTTCAATAACATTAGGGTACTTTATTGCATTTTGGGTAGCATTTGATCCTGATGCAGTTGAGTTTCATTGATCTGCTAACTACTCATTTGCATTTCTGCATTTGACTTACAATTTAATCATGTTACAGTGGTGGGCGAATGTAGGAGTCTTTCCCAAGGACTCACACTGGTGTAGCATGGTAAACTTTCCCAGATGGGGGACTGAATACCAAGTCTGGAGGGAAGCGATGTTACTGGAAGTATCATGATATGTATATTAAGATTTTTGTTTTGGGACAATATTCACAATCAGTTGAAAACAGGTTAGATTCCATGATAATGTAAATGGTTTCTGTAGTAATGCTTAACACAATTCATGTTATTTCTGAAAGTTATAACCATCACTATAAAAAATCCACGGTGCAGCTCTCTGAACTGGAAAAAAATGGTTGTTAGCCTGCTTTGGATGGTTGACTGGCCAAACTGTTTGAAATGATGTGGTTTCCCAGTCAAGTACAATATTGATGGGCAAGGAGTGGGATATCATACAAATATCTCAAATATGCCAGCTCCTTGGTGAAGCCATCACCTAAATGTGTTAGTTGCAGTGAGGGGAAAACACAAAGCTAAAGTTAGCCAGCTTATTGTTCAAATTTTCCATTACATGGCACTGCTGCTCCAGGTAAGGTGAAGTGGAAAATTCCAATAAGAAGCTGGGGAATATTGAGCCAGCTTCAGCCTCATGGAGAAGACACAAGTCTCTCCCCACAGGATTCAAGCAACCGCTAAATATTTATTCTGAAAGGCTAAACAAATAACTTACTTCATAAGGAGGTTAATAGCTACCAAATTTGCACCTCTGTTGTAGAGTCCACCTCTGTTTGATTATAGAGATTATAGAGTCCCCCTCTGTTCGGTTGTAGAGTCCCCCTCTGTTCGGTTGTAGAGTCCCCATCTGTTCGGCTGTAGAGTCCCCCTCTGTTCGGCTGTATAGTCCCCCTCTGTTTGGCTGTAGAGTCCCCCTCTGTTCGGCTGTAGAGTCCCCCTCTGTTCGGCTGTAGAGTCCCCTTCTGTTCGGCTGTAGAGTCCCCCTCTGTTCGGTTGTAGAGTCCCCCTCTGTTCGGCTGTAGAGTTCCCCTCTGTTCGGCTGTAGAGTCCCCCTCTGTTCGGCTGTAGAGTCCCCCTCTGTTCGGCTGTAGAGTCCCCCTCTGTTCGGCTGTAGAGTCCCCCTCTGTTCGGTTGTAGAGCCCCCCTGTGTTTGGTTGTAGAGTCCTTCTGCATTGAAAATTTGTGTCATCTTGCAAAAACAATCTGTATTGTTAGTGAAATCTGCAAATCATTACACCCCTAGTTATACCAAACACTGCGTATCATAATGTGATAGAAAATGAAAAGAATCTGAATAATAAAAAAGAAAAGAAATAAAACAAATACATTGTACAAACACCTTGTATCTCCCTATGAAATTTGTAAATGACAATCTGTAAACAAATAACGCTTTAAATTTGCATCAAAATGCTACACTACCACTCCTCAACCTGAAATGACTGGTCATCTTAATCTTTTTCTTTTACACTTACCGGTCACTTTATTAGGTACACCTAATAAAGATTGGACCCCCTTTTGCCTTCAGAACTGCCTTAATTCCTCGTGGCATAGTTTCAGCAAGGTTTTGGAAACATTCCTCAGAGACTTTGGTTGGTTATTTGAGTTACTGTTGCCTTTCTATCATCTTGAACCAGTCTGCCCATTCTCCTCTGACCTCTCACATCAACAAGGCGTTTGCGCCCACACAACTGCGGCTCACTGGATATTTTCTCTTTTTCGGACCATTCTCTGTAAACCCTAGAGATGGTTGAAAATCCCAGTAGATCAGCAGCTTCTGAAATACTCAGACCAGCCTGCCTGGCACCAACAACCATGCCACGTTCAAAGTCACTTAATCACTAATCACTAGCTAGTCACTAATCAGCTTTCTTCCCCATTCTGATGCTTGGTCTGCACCACGCTGCACTTCAGCAAGTTGTCTTGACCAACTCTACATGTCTAAATGCATTGAGTTGCAGCCACGTGATTGGCTGATTAGCTATTTGTGTTAACAAGCAATTGAACCTAATAAAGTGGCCGGTGAGTGTATCTAATCTTGACTTCCATAGTAGTTAATAATATTTCAAGTATATTTGGTGTCACAAGAAAGTGTTAAATGCTAAAAATAATATAGTGGAATTATTAACTTAGTGATTTCTGACTTAGTGACTTAGTGATGAATTAAATACTTAGTGATTTCTCAGCGGAGTATGTGCCTCGAGATTTGAACATTGCTTATCCAAATACGAGGCGTACTGAATTTTAATTTCAAGATAACATCATTCTTGATGCTATACAGCTTTCTTAGTCATTTGGGAGTCATCTGCAGCACGATTCATCATTCCGAACGCATCTGCAATTTCATAATCACTTTAAATGTTGTGTGAAACAACAACATTTTGCTTCATATTCTTAAGTAATCGTGTATTTGTATCTATAATAGTATCAGATTTTCATTGCTGAATGCATCGATTCGAACCTTTGAGCTGCAGCGTGTGTGTGAAATGCATATTTCCTAGAGCGCGCTGATGTGTAATTTCACAGATAAGGTCTGAGTCAATTTGTGTCAATAATGAGATGTGCTGCTGCTCGGTGTGATGATGAGACTGATATTCATATCATAATGACCTTTTCCCCAGGTTTTACAAAGTCATTTAATTACTATCTCCCCCAAAATCTGATGAGGCTTTTCCAGGCTTCATTAGTCCAGTTTGAGGTAAAGTTAAACATGTTCTTGGCTGCTGAAGGAGGCATGTTTGGGTTCATTGATTCCACAAATCAAGGTAAAGTTGATGCGGCTGCCAAAATGATCTAATGTTAATTGTCTGTGCGGCTGCCAGACATTCACCAGCAGAGACATGTTTTGAAGTCTCTTGCTTGCTGAAATTGGAAGAATAAACAGATTTCTTGTTTTTTTTTTTCAGACTGCCTATAAATTGGATATGTCAGTCAGTGCCAAGCAGGACACGCTGCTATTTGATCTGTCTCTGCTGTGTTTAAATTGGGCTCATGATATGCACTCAGTAAACACTTTATTGACTGTGCATATATGTGTCTCATTTGTTACGATTGTGAGTATTCCTGGCCTGTTTGATGTTAGTTTAGTACCGAAGTATTGAAGTTCCTGATTGAGGGTGGCATGAGTAATATTGGGTATAGACCGTATTGCATTCTGGTTGAAGTTTTTCATAAATCGTGTTGCATAAATTATAACAGAAAATTTCACGGAAGCCGTAACAGCTACATTTAATAATTAATAATCCATTAAGTAATCTGCAGGGATATTATGCCACATCTCCAGAGATCAGTGTTAGAAGTTGGTTGCTTTTTTTCTGCTTTTCCTAATCCATGTAATCCCAAACAATTTCAGTGATGCTGGGGTCTGGAATTTGGACTGGTCAGTCAGGTGTTCTGAGAACACCAACAGCTTCTCTATTCAATTTACACACGCATTTTTGTCTAATTCCTTTTCTCGGTAAGGGCTTCACATCCTTTCAGACTCATAGGGTTGAGTTGTCTTCTCACAGTGGAAGGATGGACAGAAATACCTTTGGATTTTTCAGATCTGAGGCAAGAGTTTATGGCCATTTTGACTAGAAATTAAATAAATGAAGGGTGATCTCTGACCTTTACACACACAGTCATTCATATACATTTATATATATATATACATTCATAATTTAGAGGAGCATTTAGAGCTACATTGAATGATGTAGTTTTATTTAAAATATGAACAAAGAAGTAAAGTATTCTATATTAAATTATTCTGGCATTTTTGTTTTTATGAGATTTGTCTGGTGTTCAGAACAACCTGCCCATGCAGTACATTTGACTAGTTTTTCTGAAGCATCCTTGGATGGAAAACCTAGCAAAAATGCGTTGGCTTTGCTTGACCAAAGAAAATAATTACTTAATTTGTGCATTCATGCATTTGTGGCATTGGTTTTTTTTTTTGTTGTTTTTTTTCTTCATCCTAAATAATTCAATATAGTGATACCACAAATTTACTGATTTCGCATTCTTATCACACTTAGGTATGCTGATTTGTGTGTGTGTGTGTGTGTGTGTGTGTGTGTGTGTGTGTGTGTGTGTGTGTGTGTGTGTGTGCACGCGCACGGTAAGCAGGTGGAGGTTTGGGCATTAGAGAGGGAGCTGAATGGCCCTAAACAGCAGGAGGAAAGTAAACACCTGGCAGTGAGTGCAAGCTCACATCCTGGTGCTGTGAATGTTTGATGCACCAGCACTTTTTTCTTCTTTTCATACCTAATTAAAAGTATTCCTATTAAACTATCACAGTGCCCAACTCGCATTACTGTTTTCCATCTGATGTTATCACATTTTGCGACTTAGGGTGATGAAGAAAGCAGCTCCTATCATTAAACTAACAGTGCCACGAAAATTAAATGTCTAGAATTTAGTGTCATAAACTAATTAAATCCGAAATATATTGTCAAATGTTTTGGTGCCCCTGGTCAGATTTTATGTTTGTTTGATTTTCTACACTGCTCAAAAAAATAAAGGGAACACTCAAATGACACATCCTAGATCTGAATGAATGAAATATTCTCATTGAATACTTTGTTCTGTACAAAGTTGAATGTGCTGACAACAAAATCACACAAAAATCATCAATGGAAATCAACTTTATTCACCAATGGAGGCCTGGATTTGGAGTCACACACAAAATTAAAGTGGAAAAACACACTACAGGCTGATCTAACTTTGATGTAATGTCCTTACAACAAGTCAAAATGAGGCTCAGTATTGTGTGTGGCCTCCACGTGCCTGTATGACCTCCCTACAATGCCTGGGCATGCTCCTGATGAGGTGGCAGATGGTCTCCTGTGGGATCTCCTCCCAGACCTGGACTAAAGCATCCGCCAACTCCTGGACAGTGTGTGGTGCAACGTGTCGTTGGTGGATGGAGCGAGACATGAGGTCCCAGATGTGCTCAATTGGATTCAGGTCTGGGGAACGGGCGGGCCAGTCCATAGCTTCAATGCCTTCATCTTGCAGGAACTGCTGACACACTCCAGCCACATGAGGTCTAGCATTGTCCTGCATTAGGAGGAACCCAGGGCCAACCGCACCAGCATACGGTCTCACAAGGGGTCTGAGGATATCATCTCGGTACCTAATGGCAGTCAGGCTACCTCTGGTGAGCACATGGAGGGCTGTGCGGCCCTCCAAAGAAATGCCACCCCACACCATTACTGACCCACTGCCAAACCGGTCATGCTGAAGGATGTTGCAGGCAGCAGGTCCCTCTCCACGGCGTCTCCAGACTCTGTCACGTCTGTCACATGTGCTCAGTGTGAACCTGCTTTCATCAGTGAAGAGCACCGGGTGCCAGTGGCGAATAAGCCAATCCTGGAGTTCTCTGGCAAATGCCAAGCGTCCAGCACGGTGTTGGGCTGTGAGCACAACCCCCATCTGTGGACGTCGGGCAATCATAACATCCTCATGGAGTCGGTTTCTAATCGTTTGTGCAGACACATGCACATTTGTACCCTGCTGGAGGTCATTTTGCAGGGCTCTGGCAGTGCTCCTCCTGTTCCTCCTTGCACAAAGACGGAGGTAGCGGTCCTGCTGCTGGGTTGTTGCCCTCCTACGGCCTCCTCCACGTCTCCTGGTGTACTGGCCTGTCTCCTGGTAGCGCCTCCAGCCTCTGGACACTACACTGTCAGACACAGCAAACCTTCTTGCCACAGCTCGCATTGATGTGCCATCCTGGACGAGCTGCACTACCTGAGCCACTTGTGTGGGTTGTAGAGTCCGTCTCATGCTACCACGAGTGTGAAAGCACCACCAACATTCAAAACTGACCAAAACATCAGCCAGAAAGCAGAAAGGTACTGAGAAGTGGTCTGTGGTCCCCACCTGCAGAACCACTCCTTTATTGAGTGTGTCTTGCTAATTGCCAATAATTTTCACCTGTTGTCTATTCCATTTGCACAACAGTATGTGAAATTCTTTGTCAATCAGTGTTGCTTCCTAAGCGGATAGTTTGATTTACTTGGAGTTATATTGTGTTGTTTAAGTGTTCCCTTTATTTTTTTGAGCAGTGTAATTGAAAATAAGTACATGGTTAAAAAAAATAAAACAAGCAGATGAGGTCTTAACTGTAATGTACATTATTGTAGCAAGGTTGATTGTTTTGAAGTATTTTTTGATCATTTCTAATGATCCATTTGCCATGAAATGTTGATGTGAGTGCAGCTACCATTTTCAAATGATAAAAAAAGTAAATGAAAGTATAAACTAGGTTTTAATCTGATGGCAGTGCTTTGTAATATACAGTACTGTGCAAAGGTCTCAGACACTTGAGACACCCTATTAAGACGCCATTTGTGTTGTGTTGTGTTTATAACCACATGTCATTGTATGGATGCAAAAAAATACAAAAGAATAGCAAAAATCTTTTAAGAGGTTGATATCTTGTGATCTAGTTTGGAGAACAAGGTTTTGGTCTGGATTTCTCCTCTGTGCGTTCAGCCATAACATGAATTTGTTAAATTCTATTATCAGCACAATTGATTTAACATAATGAAGTACTACGTAGCCAACTAGATATTGAATAATATCTACAAATAATGCTGGGCTGCCATGAAAAAACATATTGACAGGCATAAAATCACAACTCATTGTAAAAATATTAGTTGTATTTATGGTAATATAAGTGTTTTTTTTGTATCAAATAAATGCATAATGCCCAGATAAATAGCTTTTTAATTCTTAGGTGCTAAAACTTCTGCACAGTACTATATTGTAAAATATTACTCAAGCCTATTTTTTGTTTCATGCAAAAATATATAGATATTTTTCCCCACAGCACTTCAAAACATCGATAGTTCATTTGAACTTTATTTTTTACATTTATTTATCCAGTGTTTTAGTTAATAGGCATAATAAAAATTTATAGTGCTAAACTACAACACTGTTTGATACTAGCATTTTATATAATAATAAATTGTGTCTAGGATATACTAACATTAGAAATAAAAAAAATTGAAATATAGGATGAATCAGATATTCATATGCAGAGTTAATTAAAACCATTAAGGTTTAACTCTTGCCCTGGTTAGAGTAAGTATGTTTTCTTGGAATTCTCCTCCGTATTAATAAGCAAGTGCGACTAGTTTGATACAGTGGCAGTAGGAAATCATAATAAATTGGTAGTAAAATATAATAAAATAGGGTTATTTACATAACCATTATTGTTTCTAAAGTGATTTAGAACTCAGATAGTGACTATCTGTAGTTTACACCTTTTCTCATTTTAAAAAATGCTAAAGAAAATGGTAGAGGGGTGACGTGGTTGACTGGTTGAGAAGTTGAGAAGGGTGTTGATATGGTTGATGATATGCAGATTTTGTTTGTTAAGTTAAAAATGGCCAGTAGAGTAACTACTGAATTTAATAATTTTTTAACTGCACTTTTTCTCATTGAGCTTTTCACTTACTCTGCTGCAGTAATTACAGGACTAATTATGTTCTCTTTGTAATGAAACATGCATGTTCATAGGTACAGATAAGGATGTGCTCAGATGTATTCTGACATAATATAACAGAGTACAGTGCAACATTTAATATGAACGTGTGGAATGTTCTCTTATGTTCGTACATCATCGTCATGTGATTCACCATAGAGACCATTTTTTGTACCATAAAAGGAGCTTTTTTTATGAATTTGTCACAATTTGCTCTTTGTTTTGGTCTTCCATATGCTTTGTTTTGGTCCTGCCCCCTCGTTTCATGACTCCACCCCTGATTGTCTCCACCTGTTTCCTGCCTGTCCCTCGCTTATTGTTATTTATCGTTGTTATTATTTAAGCCCTGTGTTTTTTTGTAACTTTTATTCATATTGTCGTTTTATTCATATTCAGATGTCCCTGAAAAAGACGTTGCTTGGATGGCAGCATATGTTGCTCCAAAACCTGTATGTACCTTTCAGCATTAATGGTGCCTTCACAGATGTGCAAGTTACCCATGCCATGAGCACTAACACACCCCCACACCATCAGAGATGCTGGCTTTTGAACTTTGCACTGATAACAATCCGAACAGTCCTTTTCCTCTTTGGCCTGGAGGACACGATGTCCATGATTTCCAAAAACAATTTGAAATGTGGACTCGTCAGACCACAGGACACTTTTCCACTTTGTGTCAGTCCATCTCAGATGAGCTCGGGCCCAGAGAAGCTGGCGGCGTTTCTGGGTGTTGTTGATATATGGCTTTCGTTTTGCATGGCAGAGTTTTAACTTGCACTTGTAGATGGAGCGACGAACTGTGTTCACTGACAATGGTTTTCTGAAGTGTTCCTGAGCCCATGTGGGAATATCTGTTACAGAATGATGTCGGTTTTTAACGCAGTGCCGCCTGAGGGATCGAAGGTCACGTGCATTCAATGTTGGTTTTCTGCCTTGTTGCTTACTTGCAGAGATTTCTCCAGATTCTCTGAATCATAATGATATTATGGACTGTAGATGATGAAATCCCTAAATTCCTTGCAATTGCACGTTGAGAAACATTGTTCTCAACAATGTTGTTCACAAAGTGGTGAACCTCGCCCCATCCTTGCTTCTGAACGACTGAGCCTTTCAGGGATGCTCACTTCATACCCAATCATGATACTCACCTGTTTCCAATTAATCTGTTCACCTGTGGAATGTTCCAAACACATGTTTTTTTTGAGCATTCCTCAACTTTCCCAGTCTTTTGTTGCCCCTGTCCCAACTTCTTTGGAACGTGCTGCAGGCATCAAATTCAAAATAAGTGAATATTTGCAAAAACAATAAAGTTTATCCATTTGAACATTAAATATCTTGTCTTTGTAGTGTATTCAATTGAATATGTTGAAAAGGATTTGCAAATTATCGTATTCTGTTATTATTTATGTTTTACACAACATCCTAACTTCATTGGAATTGGGGTTGTATTCAAATGTGTGAAAACTAGCTTGTCTATTATATGAGCCCTTTAAGAAGGTGTACTTTTAATCATAAACAATAAAACCAGACCGATATGGGCCAAGATGACAGAGAAAGATGCTAAAGAAAATGTTGACAGACTGTTCACAGAGGAGTCTGAACAGAAGAAAGACTGTACTGAGATGTGCTCCTTTCCTTTCAGTTGCAGTCCAGCACTTTCCTGCACACCTGTGTTTGACTCTGTGCCTGTAAACAGACTAGGGTCAGTGCACATTGCACACACACATACACAGTGGTTGGCAAAAACTTTACAAGAATGTAACAGTTACAAAGAACCATTTTACCTAAAGTTCTAAGTGTGCTGTCTTTCACTGGTAGACTGAAGTCATCCTGAATAGTAGCGCTGAGCTGTAACTCACGTCAGTGTGTTTTCTGTTTGTGATTGACAGCTATGGGTTTTGGCAAAGGAGCCTTGGCCAACGTTTGACATTCTACTGGGTATTCTTCTCCTTTTAATGACCCGATTTCCTGCCAGTGTGGCTCTATTGACAAACTTGAGACAAGGACCGAATGAGGCTATTTCTGCCTGCCCGTAATTGGATGGGAAAAAAGCCTTGGACCTTTTCACAGCAAATTTTCCTGAGGAAATTACATCATCATTCTGAGAATTTGTATCATTTGCTGTTATTCTTGGTGGCTTCTTTTCTGTTGCGCCAGTCACCATCAATCAGACACAAACTTTTGCCACCCTCAGCCTTTTCTTTTGCTAACAATGTAGAATCGGGCATACACTGCTTTTAGAACGGACCTCAAGAAGCGCCTTCAGCATTAGACTGTAATCTAAAAAAGAAAGGAAAAAAGATGTAAAAAAAAAGAATAGTCCATATTCAGGGACATTTTTTTTAGACATAATAAAATAGATAAAATCAATAATCATATATGTAATATGTAGGTTTTACAGAACAATGCATACATTTTCTCTCTGTGTGATCAATACTTATCAGGGTGTTTTGGTATCTAAACCATTCTGCTCTCCCACTGTGCTTGAAGGTTCACTGTAGCCAACTGCTCCTTTCCCCACTGCCTCTGAGGGACATAGACAAATATCCTGTCAGTTTATGATAGAAATCCCATTCGTCCCTCCGTCTGATTACTCCCAGGAGAGCACGTGCCACCTCACATGGCCAACATGAAGAAGAGCTTGGTAGATATGTTTATTGTCTCCTTCTCAACACAAAATCACTCCACAGTGTACAGTCACAAATGCATCCATTCTAAGCAACTGTTGCAGGATTGGACAGGCTTTACGGAACATTCGCAAATGTCTCATATAGCCTAATGAGATAAACATGCTACTTATTTTAATAGCGCTTTGTTTGAGAGCTGGTATATAAATTTGCTCACCATGCTAACATTATAGCTCAATTGCATAACAAAACACTACACTCCATCTGTTCTAACAGTGTGACCTTCTACATACAACATAAATACACAGTTCCTAAGTATTGAATTTAGATGGTTCATCTGCATCTGTTGTTAACAAGTATATAAAATCAAGCACATACAAATGCAGTCTCCATAGAAAACAACTTGTAAAATAGTTTGTACTGAAGAACTCATTTCTGCCCTATTAGATCTGCCTGATCAACAGTAAGTGCTAATATTGTGAAAAGGGGAAGTGACTAGGAGCAGCCACAGCTCAGGCATGAAGTGGCAGATGTCAGAAGCAAGATCAACACAAGAACTGTATATTGGCCACTTCATAAAATGTTATAAAATTCAATGGCTAAGCAACTACTCACAAGCCGAAGATCACTATGCACAACGCCAAGTGTGAGATGGAGTGGTGTAAAGCATGTTGCCTCTGGAGCCTGAAGCGGTGGAAACATGCTCTCTTGAGTAATGAATCATGTCGCGCTATCTGGCAGTCTGATGGACAAATCTAGGTTTGGCGGATGCCATTAGAATACTGCCTGTCAATGCAAAGGCCCAACAGTAATGTATGGTGGAGGCGGGATAATGGCCTGGGGCTGTTTTTCAGGGTTTGGGATCGGGCCCCTTGGTTCCAGTGAAGAAATGTTAATGCCAGAGAATACAGTGACATTTTAGTTCAGTTCAGTTCTGAGTACTTTATTAATCTCGAAAAAACAAAAAACATTTTAGACGCTTACATGCTTCCAACTTTGTGACAACAGTTTGAGGAAGACTAGCATGACTGGGCTTCTGAGCACAAAGAGATGCCAATTGATTGCAGTTGTCTTTTAAATTTGAATGGGCTCAGATTTTCACAAACATACTCCAAATCTTGTGAAAAGCCTTCCCAGAGGAGTGGAGTATTAATGCCATAGTTTGTGATGGTCAGCTGTCCACTTACTTATGTCATTTGAAATTACACATTCTGAGTTTCGATCTTTAATTCTTTACCACCTTTGTACGCCTTGTCCAGTCTCTGCAATTGTGAGTGGAACATGGATTACAGTACTGTTCAAAAGTTTGTAGTCAATGTTTCAAATAATTAGAAACCACTTTGTGTGGTGCATAAAGTGATTCTAATATGTGAGTCCTGCACATATTAATTAAAATGTAAAATGTAAGATGTCCAGAATGGTAAACTGAGGCCTAAGGTTTTCTAAAATGACTGAGAAAGTGAAGAAAAATGTAAAGTGTTAAGAAATAAGTTATAATAAAATTCATATCCAGAATCTTTCTGGGTATGATTTCATATTTCAAAAGTGGAGATTAAATCTCAAGGCAGATACAGTAAATTAATGTGAAAAATATAGTAACAGTGTATTCATTATTGATCATTTAATAACTTCTTTTTCATGGGATTCTTGAAATATTGAATAAAACATCTAAAAATACCTTTTGGCAGTTTAGTTTATAATAGTTTATAATATCTGAATCCACATTGTGTACATTGTAATATATATAAAACAACATTGTCAGTATTTTTATTACAAATTTTTGCATGGTAGTCTAACATCATATTGACACAAAATGGGCCTTTATGATCTGAATTGATGTGGATTGAATCTGTATGATGATAATTTTGTTGTGACCAAATAACTGTATTAGAAATGCTTTCTAATGTAATTAGCATTTTTACACTGTCAGTCTTTTTTTTTCGTCACTACACATCGAGCAGCTTGCCTGAATAGGATATTGTTGAAACCATTCATTTTTTGTTGCCACAGTAAAAAAGTACTGTACACATGGGTACTTTAAACATGCGCTGTGCATGTCTCTATCATTTCTCTTCCAACCTGTTCTTTTATGGATAGAATCAGTTCAGAATCAAGCATATTTTTGTCATTTATGGTAGTGCCACTAATCACATTCGGCCCACACGGTTACTCTGTAAAATAATATAACAGTGAAATTCCTTTTACAGTATATCATTTCAATAAACTTGTGTAATAAAAAAGATGTAGCCTGTGGAAATGCGAACATGCAGGATTTAAATGAGCGTTTATGCCTCGTTGTTTGAAGCTGTCAGTATTGGTATGGTCTTGTTGTTGTGGAGTGCTGCCTCTGTGCCCTGCAGTGTTGGCTAGTCTCAGTTTGCTCCTTCTCAGTCGCTAGCCTCAAGCTGAGCAGGGAGGTTGTTCTGTTTCTACCTGCAGAATGAGTTCTCAAAAATACACCTCTCGATGCCTCTTCCCTCCTTTCCTTCTTCCTAGTGTTCTCCGCTCCCTGTTGAGGAGGCCAGAGCTAAATGCAGTTCTGACAGTTCTAAAAGGCTGCGAGTTAGATGCAAGACTCAGAACAGAGCAATTTTATGTGGAATTTGCTGATGTAAAAGACTTGGCATCTGCAGTCTATGTTAAAGCTTTGAAAGCAGACTCGCCGCAGTATTTAATTAGTAAAATCCGCTCACCTGGTTTGACATGTCCTTGGGTATTCTGTGCAACATACAGACAATTTTGCTGATCTGTTTGAAAGGTCTGCATATATGAAAGTAGCTTTGAGTTAAAAAACGGTGAATGGTGGTCTGACAAAGGCATTCGTCCATGGTGATAACAGACAACAATGGTTGTTCCGTTGTTAAATGCTTGATATATTTTCTGTTCATTCTCTCTCCTCTTCACACTGCATACATTTTTCACTACAATAAACCAAGCTTCATGCCTGTGATTCAAACATCGAGCATATGAAATGCTCTGAAAACAGAACAAATTGCGAGCACATTTGGCATCTCATTGTTTACTTTGGTAGACAGCTGTATAGGTTACGGACACAAAGGAGTGAGAGAGAAAAGGAATTGCCTAAAGCTTTCCTTTGCCTGGCTCTTTTGGGTCAAAGTGGTAGTTACAGTCGGTGAGTCAGAACAGCTTGTCTGGGGCCAAGTGAAAATGACATGTCAAAGGAAATGATGTGACGCGTGATGATAGATGAGCCTTCCTCCCAATGCAACAGCCATCGGCCCACCACATCTCCGCCACACCATCTCTGCCCTGCAAATGGAGGCGAGAAAGAAATGAATGAAAAAGAAACCTGTTTGGATTCTGACCACCAGCCACATACTACTGTATGATTTGTTAAGAGTCCCTGAATTAAACTGGAATACTGTTTGTGGGACACAACGTCGGCAGGCTGTTGTTGTTATTGAAATTTTGATTTCGACTGAATTTATATGGGCTGATGTCTCACAAGATGCCTCTGATTATGTGGCAGTCACACAGGGGCCAGTTTCTCAGATGCATTTAAATTGGCCCGTAATGCCACATGCAGAGCTGTGCCTCTGCGGCAGCACTGGTAGATGGCTTGCCTTTGTCTTCCCTTGACTCTTTATTATTTGATATGTCCATGTAAAGAAAAGCACAGGCATGAATATACAGTTTATGCTAACTGTTAGACCTGTGGATTTTTTCAAATCTAAGCAAGAGTGGAGCTTGATTTTCCCCTCTCTTTGAAAGTTTCAAGTACTGTTTATCTGATGGTGTCAGTCTTGGTGGTCTACCATGTTTGTTACAGGTCCCAATTCCTCTGTATCTTTTAATCATTTTGATCTGGTCCAGTTTTTAAAAAAAAAAGTTCACTTTTTTTCTGACATTTCTCTTATGCAACTATATCTATCTGTCCTCAGAAATATCACCTGAAAAATGAATAAATTGTGCTGACTTTTATTTAACTAGAAATAAAATGAAATAAAGGGTGGTCTCTGACTTGCATAGGATTGTATATGGAGCACAGGCTTAAGAGTTCTTCTTAACAGTTAATGACAGGCCGCTGTACGTGGCACATTGTTATCGCGTCATTTGGAGGAGCTTTTAATGCAGCCCAGTGGCAGTCTGGCAGCTTTTTTATTCAGGTAAGCATAAGAGAGATTAACTTTTAATTACTGCACTGTTACTGACCCCAGCCGCCTCTTTTTGCCTTTTTTTCTCTGTTTCTCACTCACTCTGTCCCTTTACTCACACGTTCTCTTATGCTCAAGTACACACACTTATCTGCACAGACACTCTATCTCTCTTGCTCTACAACCCCCCACCCCCTCACTCTCTGTCTTAGTCTCTCACACTGTCCCTATCAAGCCACTTTTCTTGATAATTCTAAAGTTTGTGCTTTTGATTAGCATGTGAATGCTAACAGAATGAGACAAGTCCCTGACGTGCCCAGCCCTGCTTCTGCTGCTCTGGTAATGAAGCCTTCGCAAAACACCTCTCAAGGGTCCCTGTCCTCTGCTTCCTCTACCTCTCTCATCTGAAGTACAGTCACGCTCACCCAAAACGGCTCTAGCCCTGGATGCTGGGATGGAGAAGTCTCATATACTTGGATTGACTGAAGGATGCACATGGAGAGAGAAGAGAGAGAGAGATTAGCATGCGGTGCTGGAGGATGACTGCTGTGTGCTGGAGGCACACTCTCACTCCACTGGTCTCCGTTTGATGATTCAGAGGCACTGTCACTCCAGGCAGAATAATAAAAAAAGCCCTTTAAAAACCACCACCAGCTCAAAAGACGTAGCTGAACGGCTGCATGCCCAAAATAGCCCTCCCTCCTATTTACGTTCGCTCGGACAGGAGTCCTGAGGTGACCCTGCCTGATGCAACAATGGAAGCTTTGTTGGCCTCAGTTTGGCCTATCCCGGAGCCCTGACTGGAACAGAGGCCCTCTGTCTGGCGGCTCCACCACTTTGATATGCGCCTCATCGCGCCCGCTTCAGAGCTGTGGCCTGGCGCCACCAGTGGGTTTCTGTGAAGAGGAGAGCGCTGTCGCTGTACAATCACTGCAGCTCCACTACCTACACATCTCCAGAGAGCCTTCCAGACTGTGTGTTCAGCACTTTACCCAGTCTTATCGTCCATATCACCCAGCATTAAAATCATGGCTCGCCCACTGCACAGTTCGTTACAGGGGCTTCCTAAAGTCCTCCAGGAAACTGGAGCTGACTGCCTTCAGATTCAGCATTCTGTCCAGTGAAAATTAATGCCTGTATTCAGTATTAAACCTCAGAAGTCAAGAGTTATTACTTTTGTTTTGCTGTGCTATTCAAATACTTGTTCTAATTTTTGTCAACTGTAGGGAGTTTTTCTCAGAAAAAGCTAACTGGCTTAACCAAAGACGATGGCAACGGTTTGGTTACACTAGTTAGTTGATTTCAAGCCTGGGTGCTTTGGTGACAGTTAAAAGAGAGAAATTTTAACAACAGGATGCATGGACCTAGTATATTTTGCTCACTGTCAAAGACTGTCAAAGACCTTCATGGCTGCCTATTTCTCCCAAATATTTTCTTTATATAAGGAGATTAATCCTCTAAATCTCATCACAGCATTCATTACCTAACATTGTAGATACCAAATTTGTCAAATAAAAGCAGATTGGCTTGATGCTTGGTGGGTCAAGCAGAATAATTTAGGTTATTATAGGGACTCCCTGAAGCTGTCTAGGAAATCTGAGCCAACCTCAAACAGATTTGTCCTTCTGTACATTTAAAATACAAGCCTGTGTTTACTTTTAAAAGATGTAGCTTGCTGGACTTAACTCATGCTTCATAATGACAGATTAATGGTTGGTGGTTTGTCTGAGCCAGAAAGCTTAGCATTAATGGTTATAAGCTGTGTTCCATTGTCCATGTTCAGCAATTGTTGTCCAATGATAATATTCCATCAGTGTATAAAGTTCTCCGGCATTAGTCACAGGCCTGTGCAACAGGGTATTATCGAACCATTTGCACAGTGAATAGCTCTGCTCATGAGACCACATAGGGCCTTCCTGTGGAAGACAAATAGCCCCTGACCCACGCTCTCTCCGGAGCTCACACAGCTTCCTGAAACGATGCTGCATTCATACATCTCCTCTCCAATTATGGCCTATTGTCCACAGGACCCTGCCCAGTCAGCCGCACTGCCGGGAGTCCAGTTAATACATGATGCCCACAATTCCACAGAGTGGTCAAATGGCAGATAATTATGTTGTTGATGTCGGAACACATGGTGACTTTTAAGGAAAAGAACATACTTAAAACCATACTTAACTTTAATTAGTGCTGGTAGAGTTAACAAAGTAATTTAACAAATTAACTGGATGAATTATTAGCACTTTTTTTTTTCATCAGGAACACGTTTTAGTTTCACCCTTCGAAAAGGTTTGTAGTAGTTCAGGTAATGCTAAAGTGCTGTGTGTTTCCATGATGGAATTTGCGATTGCATCTCTCTCATTTGAATACAGCTTTTGCCAGCTTTTACAGAAGCTGTATTTTGGGCAGACTACACTGGAAGATGCTCACAGGAGATTTGTGTGTAGACCAGCACACTAACAAAGGTAATAGCAAAGTGGAGAGTCCCCTTGAGAGCTTCTGCTGTAACAAGACTACTCAAGCTATATGAACAATAGTGAGAACCTGTAATCAGATAGGAGTTATAATTATTGGCTGTATCATTGCTGTCCAAAAAAAGTTTTTCCATAACGGGAACTTTACAGGACAAGGTAAAAAATTGATTGAATTTTAATTTTTTTAATCATTTGATTGCCCTACTTCTAATTTCCATCCTTTTTTATTGGTCCCTGTGTCATGAAATGTTCTTACAATGCAAAGGGCAGCTGGCATTTATTTAAAAAAATGGAGATGGGGATCTGTGGTCTGACGGCGACAATATGCTGAAGCAGTTGCAAGCTTAATGTGCTGAAAGGCTGGAGTACACTAGCTGTACATATGTGCTTCTCTGACAAAAGGAGCCTGATGCCCTTCCATAGCCATGCTGTAGGGGAGTGCGTGTAACCATGGTGATATTTACCTCAGTTCTATGCCTGGCTGAAGCCCTCTTAGATAAGGCATGATGGTGGGGTAATTTTCAACCAATCAGGCTTCATGTGAGAAAAGTGTTTACTGAAGCCCTTTTATGTTGTGCATGAACTGCCTAGAGAGCGTGATATTGATTAGAATTTAATTAGCATTTTAGCATAGATGAACAGTTCTGCTTAACATGATGCAAAATGGCAGTTGTTCAGTCATGCAATCTGTTCATGCATAATAGCATTGACATTTCGAGAGACGTAATAGGCATTTGTTGAGCCTATAGGTTGTAGTGAGTGGAAAGAACGCATCCAGAAATGTCAGAAGCAGCTTTAGGTGATGTGACACAAGTGTTCTTTCCTCGTGCCTCTGATGCGAAGTGATGATGTCATTTTCCAGTGCGGTGTGTCCAAGCGCGGCTCTGTGTCTTTGTTGCGTACACACGCATGTGTGTGTGCGCGCATTTCTGTTTTCTCTCTGTCTCCCCCTGCAACTTTGAGCTGTCTCCCTGCGAGACAGCAAAGGCAGTTCTCCCTGTAACAAAGAGTTTGCAGTGGGAAAATCCCAGGCCAATGCCAGCTACAAACATCAAATTTCATTGTGCTTGAGAGGCTTCAGAGGAATGGTTGTTTTGGCTGGCTGGTCTACTCTCTCTCCCTCTGTCTCCCTCTGTCTCTCTCTCTCACATACACATATACACACATGCACACAATTCCAGCTTGTTTTCTGTTGAGTCAGAGGAAAGCCATCTGCCACACAGCGATAATGGGTCACAAGGGAAGAAGGGTCTGGTAAAAGCGGAGATGAATTAAAATAGGGAGAAAATGGGCAACGCTTGGCTACACCAAAATCTCACCGTATTTCTCGCTTTTCCAATCCCAATGTCAACAGGCATGCATATTAGTCTGATGTGCATTTCTTTGCACATATCAGCTGCAACTGTGAAAGACTGCTGAATATGTTCATATTCATAAACAATCGAAGATGAGGAGTTGATAAGACGATGTTTATTGTTATCCTCGTAAATTTTTTCACATAAGAACATGCTTTTGTGAATGTATCATGGATCAGTATTTTAAGAACTCTGACCAGCTGCATGTTTCATTGCAAAGAGAGCATAATTAGGCCATTATAACTAGATTTAATGCTGTGTAGTCTGTAAGTAGTGGAATAAAAATCATTGAAAGGGTGAAAACACACTGCTGTGAAGACAATGGACAGCCATTCCGAGTTAAAATGGACAGCACACCTGCAGCTAAGACCATATACAACAGTCACAGTAAAGAATAGCATTTAAATACAATAGAAGCACTTGCTTACATATATATATATATATATATGTAAGCAAGTGCTTCTATTGTTTATATTGATTATATATAAATCAACAGTAAAGAACATTAGCAATTTTTTTGTACCTATCTGATGATGCATAAGCATAAACATTTATGAACTGTAACTCTTTATGAACTGAGTTTGCAGACATTTCAGTTTGTAGCAAATGTTCTGCTCTTCCAGAGTACAATAGACACATCATCAAATATCAGTTTGACATATCATTCAAGTCTAAACATCTGTCCAATCCCATTTTTTCAAAGCAAATATCTGCCAACCCTGAAATGAATCTGATGTCGTAATGCTATTCAAATGCATTTCAATTCTAAGAAGAGCATCATGGATAATCACTTTTTGTACGTGTTTATATCAATGATGGTACGGCATATTCGCAATAATGATATAATCATGAAAATCAGAGAAGCTGAATGGAGCAGACTCAGCACCAGCTCCGTAATGACAGCTGCACATGAGGAATGCAGAAGATTACTGCTACTGGAGATGCTGTGGTTTTAAATGTTGCATTATCATGAGGATTAGCGAAAGCAAGATGTGAAGGATGAGCGGAGAGGGAAAATAGGAATCTAGGAGACGGGGCTCAGCGCAGAGAATTATAGGCCTGTGCATGTCTAGAGGAGTGTGCTGTTCGTTAAATAAGGCTACACTCTTTCAATATTTTATACAGATCAATGCTGCCCCACAAAGACTTGTGAGGAAACAGCCCTGCTGTGTCTCTAATCATCCATTCTTTATGTCAAGTTTGTCAGGCTCTGTAAACTAGGACAAAGTTGAGGAGGATATTGACATAACACTGACAGCTTCATGGCCCGTTAAAGTCTAAAGGGACCACAGGTCAACAGGTGCTTGCAGGCTTCTCTAAGCTCCTTGGCCTGCTATTCTGGAATGTTTTGGAGAAATTATCATATAACGATGGTATGTGATGTTAAAAATGTGTTGCACTGTTGTTTTGCTGTACTATTTAAATGCAATTAAATAATTATAGAAATTATTTACATTCAGTATTGACCATCAGATTCAGATAATAAAATGCACTATAGTATGTGGAAACCCTTTCTAATTGTTGAGTTTGGGTGTTTCTTTTATAAAGAAATAGTGAATAACTTCATAACATTTAACGAATTATGACATATTTTCACAAAACATAGTGAAATGATTAAGCATGTTATGATGTTTGACTTTCTAACAGTGTATTTTTGGTATATCAAAGATATAAGGAGGATTTTGTGACATAACAAGTGAGGCTGGTTGCAAAATTAAAAAAAGAAAATTGTTACAAAACCTTCATGAAGTCACATACTCTTGCTTTATATTATGTTATGCATGTGTTTATCACTGCTAAGGAGCAATTATACAGGCGTAGGCCGGATATTCTAAGGCACTGTATATTTATAGTGTATTAGGAATACACGATTCATAGGAAGTGCTAAATATAATATGTCCACGTCTTATCAAATCTGTGCTATGGCAGAATATGTCTGCTTGTCTCTATGAGTTACAAGTGAGAAATAATTATCATAAAATTGTTTCACGCTTTTGTTTATCATATCCACATATAAAGCCGTATGCAAAATTTTGGCTATCACTGGTCAAATTACATGTATTGTTGCTTTTCTAAGTGAAAATAAATTGACACATCTGCTAATTTGCCAAAATTTAATGTAATGTAGCCTCTTCAAATGTTATGGCATAATTTCATGTCTTTTATTTGGTGTCAATCTCAGCAAATAAATATACTGTGCAGTAAAATTTGTAACAATGTCATGTTATGTTTATCAAAAATATGAAGTTTGACTAGGAGGTGTTCAGATTTTTGCATACAATGTAAGTGCTAAATGAATAAATTAATATTTACTTCTGTTTTACTGTAACATTATTAAGTTCTCATTTTATTTTATTTCTCATGGTTTTCCACTTTTTTCTTAAGTAGATTAATTCTCTGTATTTCCTCAGTCATTACACAAAGTTTTCTTTGCAGATATTGTCAAAGCAAATTGGCCTTGTACAGTACTGGCAGAGATGCATGATGGGTAAATTGATGAAGTGAACCCCGGGTCATGGAGGATAATGGATTGGAGGGAAGGTTCTAGGCGAGAGCAAAGGGTTGATGACTAGGTCTTTTCCATTAACTCGGGGTGCTGTACAGGGTGAGATTGTGAATGGGGGTTAACTCTCCTCCCAGCCGCCCCATTCTTATACCTGTGTGTGTGACACAGGGTCCGGTACCCCATCAACCTGCATGCTTGTGTGCCATCAAATTTCAACTCAATAAAAGCTAAGCAAAGAAAAGCAAGTAAAGCAAAGTTGCCAGACTGTCTTTGCAATTCGTTTTATCTCCAATAGAGTATGTGAATGGCTTATGCAGTTCTCATTCATTTGTCTACAACACATTTTTTATTGCCCCTCTTTTTCACTTATTCCATCCTATGTGCCAATGTTATGCTATGTTAAATAGCTTGCCAAGTTGGTAGCTGTCAGTGTCACAGAATAAAGTCAGATAAACTACTCGAGTGTGTTCCACTGCAGCTCTGTGCGAGTTTAACAAGGTCTGAGAGAGTGGGTGAACTGGAACAAATGATGCATTACGATCTGAGCTGAATGTGACCTCTGGAAGAGTTTCTGAACAGCAGAAGAAGATGCTGTTTGACAATCAGCTCAGCAGCTATATATATATATATATATATATATATATATATTTTTTTTTTTTTTTTTTTTAATCATTTTTCCTTAATAAATTGTATTAAATAAAGCTTTTGTGTGTACACTAAATCAGCCCTTTGAGACTTAGCCCTTAAACCCCTTAAATGGCCAAGACTCACTGGCAGGTCCAAAGTTCTGCTGCACACTTCTATAACCTAATAATAACTGAATATTAAGCCTTATTTTGTAATATGCCTGGGATTTTAAGGGGTTGAATGATTGCAAATGCTACAATTATTTGATATTTGATTTTTTTTTTTTTACTTTTTTTTATTGAGGAGTTTCACATAAAAAATTACATACCAGCATTATGTCATAAGACACAATTCAAATGTCACTGAATAAAAACAACCTCAGTTTTTCTTTTTGTTTTAAACATAACCCCAATTCACTTACTCACACAAACACGCACAAACACACACACACATACCCACACAGCAGGACAAAAACATAGAAGAGGGAGGAAAGAAAAGGGGAAAAATAAAAATAAATAAATAACAACAATAATAATTTTAAAAGCAGGGGGTGCGATATTTGATGATTGTAAACATTACAATTATTGAATTAGATTAGATAAAAATCACCCTAAATCGTAATTCTAAATATATCCTTATGTGGTTAAAAGCTAGAAAAGCACAACTTCTCCAGATCAGGAAGTGGGTGTTTCCAACCACATTGTGGAAACAGAATTTTAGCTCAAGTAAGCTTTTATTTTCTGGCGGAAGTTGTCTGGCCTTCAAATCTGTGAGTTACCTGATTATTAGGATAAAATTAGATGTAACTAGGAGTGATTATCATAATCATGCTAAGTGCTGGTGGCTAACACAAGCCTATCATGTTCATGAAATTTTGGCTATGAATTATCTGCCAAACAAATAATTGCAAAAAAGCAATTGAATTATTGTGCAAAAGTGTCTCAACTGAAATGACCAATGTTCTTTGTTCGCCATTTAATTCATTCTTGTAAATTCATGCAAGATGTTATAGCCAAAAACATAAATAGTGCGGCAAAATAAAATTCACAGTCTCTTAAACAAGAGGAGGCTTGACATTCCCTCCCTGTTTTTGGTCAGTAGGTTTTGAATTCAAAATTGTTTCAGAGTGCTGCTGCTGGCATTATTGGGCTGGGTAACACCTTGCTCTCTGTTCTTTTCTTCCAGGCTGCAGGGCTTTCTCCTGGGGAGAACCAGACACCTGGCCTCCTCCTGGCTCCCGGGGTGAGATGGGGCCAGACTCCCATCAACCAGTCCACACCATGGGAAACGGACGAACCTCCAGCAAAACAGCACAGAGAGAGCGACGCCACAGGTATGCTGTCCTCACCTCATTTGTTCTAGCTTTCTCTGCACCAGTCTTGGATTCTACAGGATAATGCTAGCAGGCAGCATTATTTTGAGCAAAAATATCAACCCGACTTTATATTGGACCAAAGAGCAAGTTAATAAAAGTCATGATTGATTTAAGATTTAAAAACAGTTAGAAATATTACAGATAGTAACCAAGGAGAGTGAGAGTTAGACATCGAAGGCTTCTGATATCCTCCTGCAGAAATGAACTTGTGCTTGCTGCCCTTGAGCTGTCAATTTTCTCTCATTATTCTGGAGACCTTCATCTGTTAGCGTGCTAAATCATTCAAGAATCAGTGAAAGAACTCTTGAACCATGTGAGAAGGAATCTAAAATTGACGCATGTAACACACAGATTCGTTTAGATATCCGCCCAGCTGGTGTTAAATTTGACACACTGTGGAACAGAGTTCGTAAAATATTAATAAGAATAATTATTCATTTATTTATTATAAAGTACTCCATCAATCCCAAACCAGTGACAAAATCAAACAGAATCCCTTTAAATGATGGTTAGTGAAACCATACCATTTGAATAAGGACTTGTTTAATCTGGGGAGGTTGTTGGGGAGAGTTTTTGATCTTTAAAGAATTGGAAGATGTGCCTTTTTTATGGCTGTTGAGTATTTGGGGCAGGTCAGTGGTCCATATGATGCCCCCCGGGGTTGTCCATGCTCCCCTACTAGTTTGTGTGATTGTGGACTGAGTGGATCACAAAAGGAGGTCTTGCTAACATTGTGTTACACGCTTCAACACCTCACTTCTAGCGCCATGGCTGAGACACAAGTGCCACGGCAGCCGTCTCCTGCCACATTCTGCCCAACTCTGGCACTGATGCAGTGCCGAGATACAAGCGCCATTAGCTTTGAAACCAGCTCCACTTAATTGAACAGAACTACATGGATGGCGCTAACAGCTCTGCTGGAATTAATTAGTGACAACTGCAAGAAATACTGAAGAAGTTCTTTTTTTTCCCCCTCGTAACCTGGACTTTTTGTTTTCTCATCACAGTACCTTTGCCTTATTTGGCATTCAGTCAGATGCTGATTAAGGAATTGGAAAAGATTGAAACAGAATTCTTTAAAAGTGAGAAGGAGCCCTTACAAAACAACTGAAATTTCATTCTTGCACATTTTAATTATAGGGTACAAGAGAGCAATCAAGACTGGGATCCATTTCATGTTAATGCAATTACTTTTCGCTTCTAAAACCTTTCATTAGCTTTGCAGCCGAAGACTGCAAATATGAGTGCATGTTGGGCAGTGCTAATGAGTTCAGGCTTTTGGATTTAATTATGCTGCAGAAAAGTATGGGAACTCCCTAATACCCCTTACAAAGAATGGAGGTGTGGGTGATCTCACGTGCATATTCTAGTAATATCTGATAATATTCTGTCTTTTTTATGTTTTTTTTTTCCTTTTTTTATAACATGTCCAGTGCCACTTGCTGCTTTATTCATAATTAAGGATCCCAGGGTGGACTTGGTGGACATTTGGGAAAGAGGCATTCTATGCTTTGTGTTATGATTAGCCTCAAGATTCTTCTGAATAATGCAGATAAAATGCCAGTGCAGGCTGGAGTAGATCATCTATTCCCACTAGCATCTTTCCTGCTATTCACTGTACAGTGCAATGAGGGCCAATGTCATGAATAATGTTTTTTAATCTTCTTTTTTTTCCCGCTTGGTAGAGCATACCCCATAGACCTTCTTGAGCAATGTGCTATTTTTGTTCCTCTTCCGGAGGAAGGAGGGCACAGGTCCAACATGGCTGCATATTCATGAGATTAATCTGGCCTGTTTTGGTTGTGGGTAAGCCTTCCCATAAGCCAGCCACCTCTCTGGTTCTGATCCGCGAGCCTATGGCACGCAGGACGAATATACTGCTGTGGCTCTGATTAGCTCCTATCACACTGAACATATTTTGGGTTATGGAGGAAAGTTTTTGATGCTGAGTGCTTCGTTATAGGCTTCTCACCTAGTGCTGATATTCAATGATGCATGAATTAATTAGTGAATTCATTAGCTAATGCATTTCTCATGGGAAGAGCTACTCCTAATCCTATGGAAATAAATGTGGTTTAGTAGTGCAAATGCTAAAATAAGATGAATTAGTTGTTTTTTACAGTGTTTTTTTTTCTCTTAGAATTATGAAGGTGAGTGCGAACAGTGTGTTACTGTGACTAATGTCCGCAGCCAATTTCTAACAAGTTCTTCTTCGGTGTTACGTGCTATGTGTTCAAGATAATGCAGAGGACGGGGACAATCAGGCTGGAACTGGCTCATTTCTGGTTTCTGTTAGTCCCGCCAGATGAATTTATAATCTGTGTTCTAAATTAAAATCTTCTTGTAGGCTGTTTTTGGCAAACAGTGACTGACACAACACTCAACCTGTCACTGCTTTGCAACCATCTTTAAGCAGCAGTAAGACAAACTCCTCAGAACAAACCTGGAGCGAGAATAGGGATGGTGCTAAAAGAGGCTAATAGAGGCAAACAGCTGTTCTAATTATTATTCATTATTTGATGGGTGGTGATGTTTTCATTTTATTCCTGAAAGTGAAACAGCCTTGGATTAATCTGTGTACGAGAGAACACTCACAGCTATAATAAGCAGCTCATAGATATGCTAAACCTCTGGGTTGCTGTATTTGCAAACACAAAAGAATGTTAAAATGGGATAGCTTGCTAAGTTAGCTTCTCTTAACTTAGCTGCTGACATTACCAACATCTTAATAATGTATCAGATCAAACAGAATTGTACAGTCCTCACATTTGCAATTAAAATATTCTTCAGTTAAAAAATAACACAGTCAGTCCTCAGTGTACTTGCAGTCCTTTGCATTCTAATGTGAAAGATTTAGACTGTCTCCTCAGTTTTTTAGTGATACTGGTTCATTCAGTTGACTCTGTACCTGAGAATGTACCTTTCAGATAAATGGTGAGACTACTTTTGTGAGAAGTTGTAGATGTTTTATTGGCCTATTAAAATGACTTTTTCGGTCTGGCAGACTTAACATTGAAGTGTAAAGCAGCCCATAACCTAAACTGAGTTTGACACCTTTGCATTACACCGTGCTTTCATACTCTTGCCTTGGTTTATCAGTGCAAACTTTAGCTTACTCTGTCCTAACAACTACTAGCAAGTCCTTCTGTTGGTATATGCAACTTTATTATGGAGAAAATTCTGTTACTTGATCATAATCAGGAATCTGTCAGAAGACAAATATGGAGATTTTCTGATCAAAAAAAAAATTCAGATGCCTGCCAAGAAACACCAGATGTTGAATAATAAAGGTTCCTACATGATTCTTGGCTTTGATACAGTGTTCTGGAAAGTGCTCTATTTGATTCACAACTTTTTTATTTTATGTGAACTTTGTGAAGGTTTTTCATGCTCACATTTTAAAAAAAGAGCCATCCATTGAAAGTTTCTGGCTACATTATGTTTTCTCTTCTCCTTTTTCAGGGCCTCCATGGGTGCCTCCAGTAGTTGCAGTCAGTCAGCCCAGCCTGTTAGCTCACTCCTATGGGATGCCACAGCCCCCTGCCTACAGCCAGGGAGTTTCTGTCCAATCGCCGGTCATAGGTGTGACCCCAGCTATTCAGACCCCAGTGCCCCCCCACCATCCCCTCATGACGGCCCACTTCCAGGTCACCCCTCATTCATCCCAACCGCCGGGCGGCTTGGTGCTCAGTCTGCCGAACCAGTCGCCTTACGCCACCAGCCAGCCTCCCATTACCCCATCACCCCTGACGACCGGAGGGCAGGTAGCCCACCCTACGCCTCAGAGTGTAGTAGGGAATGGTCACCTGACCCACCCACTCATGCAGCCTCCTGCTTTGCCTTCTGCTGCTCTGCCACTCACCAATGGGCAGACGACCCCTCAGCCCCCACCAGCCTCAGCCAATCAGGAGAGCCCAAACGGGCTTCAGATGCTTCGCACAGTTGGGATGGGGAAGTACGAGTTCACAGACTCCGGGCATCCTAAAGGTAAGAAAATCCAGCTGTGAGAAAACGCAGCCTATTTGGCCTTTGGAAAATAATGAACATGCCTCTGGGTTGTCACATAAAATTTTTTCCAGGGAATAGCATTTGATGCTGGCAATGAAAGAGAGCCACAAAACATGCTGATGGGACGCTGTTAAAATAATACCCTAGAAACATCAGCCTCAGGAATCAAAGCACTTCAAGGTGGTGAATTTCAATCATTCAGCAATACCAAATGTCCCTTAAACAGTGTTTCTGTCCTCGGGAACATTTGCTCTGCCTTCTGAGAGCCTCGTGCTGTGAAGACTTGACTGGTTTCACGGCAATAAATTGTTGTTTGCACAAGATAACCTTGGACTAGGCTCTGTCAGACCAGAAACAGATGTTCAGTATTCCCTGAGCAATTTTCGCATTTAATGAAGCTTTTAATCTAGGTTTAGATTGGCTTTCTAAACTCATTTGATTTTTTTATGAGATCTATAAAATGTGTTCAATTTACTTTCCACATTGAAGCAACTTGCAATTGTCTTTTAAGATACAAATGGACCAATTAAAGTAGACATTAAAGATATATCTTGAATTTAAGTGGACAGCTAATGCACAACTAATAGAATGATTTTAAGCTTTATTGCACTCCTGACCAAAGATATGCGATGTTCTTTTAACACTGCCATGCTAACAATTCCACATTACATTTATTTTTGCGTGTAAATATGATCCAGATATTGCATCTAAACAATGATATAGGCCTTTTTTGTTTTATCAAAGATGACTACACTTTTTTTATTGATGATAACAAAATAAGTTACATTTTATGGAAGATTAACCCATTATTTAGAATCATAACAGGCTACAGATCACAAATCCTCATCTATGTATTAAATTACATACAAGGTCAGAGGAACAAGATCTTAAGTATTGTGCTATGCACCAGGCTTTGAAGGACCATTCTAGATACCATTCTCATAGGATAGGCTCTCATTCACTGCCTTTTCCTTTTGGTCCCTTTCAACTCCTAAGAGCCCTTGTGGTGGAGGTGACTAAGAGGTCTAGGGTGCTATGGGGTTGTAGAGCCGTGTCCCCAGCTGAGAGAGCTTTCTGAAGGAGCCTGGATCATTCACAGCTCAGTACACAGCCATGATGGTGTGAGAAGTGTCCCTCTTTCCTTTTTAATATGATTGTGGTGTGGCTAGGGGCAACAGGCTGCAAAGGTTAGCTCTGATAGCATTGTGCTGACAGAGGAGAAAGTGGAGAGTGCCATGGCTGCCTTTGAGGAGAGCAGGCCTGATGGCTGCTCCCATTTGACAAGGTTTTCCACCATATGTACACCTTTCAAGCATTCCAAGGCATAGAGTTGGGCTTCGTGTATGTGGTGTTCTATCTAGGGCTGCACAATATATTGTTGGCCAATTTATTGTTTTCTAATAACAGAAAATATTGTATTATTATTATTATTATTATTAGTAGTAGTAGTAGTAGTAGTAGTAGTAGTAGTAGTAGTAGTAGAAGTAGTAGTAGTAGTAGTAGTAGTAGTAGTAGTTGTTGTTGTTGTTGTTGTTGTTGTTGTAATAGTAATAGTAATAGTATGACTGGACAGCATAGTGGATAGCACCACTATCCATGGATGGGTAATCCCATGCAGGGGTGCACTAAGCTACAGTTGGTGCAAAATGCTGCAGCGAGGCTTTTAACATGTACATCCCAGAAAGAACATATTACTCTGGTACTGGCTTCACTCCATTGGCTCCCAGTTGTTTTTAGAATACAGTATAAACTTTTGCTTTTAGTGTATAAGTCTCTGCATGGGTTAGCTCCCAGCTATTTGGCTGAATTGCTTGCGCCTTGTGTTCCGGCACGTGCTCTAAGATCTGCCAATCAGCTTTGGCTTGTGGTACCCAAGTCAAGGCTGAAACAGAGGGGGGACCGAGCATTTGCTGTGGCTACCCCGAAACTGTGGAATGAGCTGCCGCTGCAGATTCGATTGGCACCCACTCTGTCACGTTTTAAATCTAGTCTTAAAGCTCATTACTATTCCATGGCTTTTATGTAATTTGTTTAGTCTCTTTTAAATTGTTTTACTAGTACTGCACTTTACTGTTTGTATTTGTGCAGCACTTTGGTCAACTAACGTTGTGTAAAATGTGCTCTATAAATAAATTGACATTGACATTGACATTGACACTGCTGTACCAATGTGAGTTCATGGGCAAGACATTTAATGTAATATCCAAATACTATGTTAAGCTACGCAGGATCAGAAAATCAGCAAAATAATCTAAAAAAATTACATAAAATAATGTAAATATTTTATAATATTTGATGTGTCTGAATTTGCTCAGAAGTTTGGAATCTTTTAATATCAGTATTTTTTGAGGCAGCAAAAGGTACTTTTAGATTTATTTCGATGTGGATGAGTATTTGGCAGCAACAAAAATTTATTTAAGGATAAAAAAATAATTACATTTTTTTCTTTAAAGTCTCCTGCCTCAAGAGTTTCCAGTTGACTGTTCTTGGTGCCAGTATTCAAATACTGAAAACACTTCCAGTTTCATCACAGGAAGATGTAGAAAATTGTATAATCATTAAATATATAATGTAATGAATAACTCCTTTTATGCTTGAACAAGACTGAAAAATATTTTTGCTCGTATTTGTGAATAAGTTTATGTTACAAAACAGGAATGCCTAATCGGGTACATGTTTCACCAGCACTTTGACAAGGATGCCTTATTAAGGACACAGCTGAGACGGGAGCCCCAGCTGTTTCTTAATTTCAGCCTTAGTTCATTTATTTTTGACCCATTTTATTCTATACCCATGGTCAACAGGATATCTGTTCATTACCTCTTGCGTAAAATTAGTCAGAATGCATGCCCCACACAAGATATGATTGTCACTTTTGAGATACAGGAGAATATGAATATTAATTTAATTATAATTTAATGAAAAGTCTGGTCCTCTATTCACATATTTAAAAAAACATTTTTTGTAAATTATATAAACTTGTGAAATTACATTAGAATCATTTTATGCACTGATCTGCCACTGTTTTGGGTTCAAACTTATAACTATCAATTCCCAGCTTTGAATGGACGTATATGGCATGCCAATTTAAAATCATGATCAATTATCCATTTAGAGTTTCACTGTGGACTGCATAATGTGAATTATAATAACTTAAAAAGCAAGTTACTAGTTTTTGATGTAATATTGGTTATAATGTAATGCTAATGATCAGTTATTGGCCCAAAAATTCTAAATCAGCGCATCCCGAAGTCTAACACTGAATTCTGGAAGTAGGGAAGATGGTATTTTACAGCTGCCTGCCTGTTTTTTTAGCTTTTATTGTCTGACCTTCAATGTCTGGAGGTATTTGTCTGTCTTATTGCCAGTGATAATGTGTTTAAAATAAAAAGGACAAGCGCTTACTCACAGACATACACACACAGAGTTTGATTCACTCTGTGGCTTTTAAGAGAGCAATTTATCATCAGCCCACATCAACAAGTGAGAGAGAGAAAGAGCAAGGGAGAGTGAACAAGCATGCTGATTTGCTTGTATGTGTGTTTGTATTTAGTCCTTTGAAAAGACCGAATGTCCAAATGATGATAGGAAAACATAAGACACCCAAGAGAGGACCTCACAAGAAATCCATCCATCCATCCATCCATCCATCCATCCATCCATTATCTTCCGCTTCTCCGGGGTTCGGGTCGCGGGGGCAGCATCCTAAGCAATGAAGCCCAGACCTCCCTTTCCCCAGCCACTTCCACCAGCTCTCCAAGGGGGATTCCGAGGCGCTCCCAGGCCAGCTGGGCGATATAGTCACGCCAGCGTGTCCTGGGTCTTCCCCGGGGTCTCCTCCCAGGTGGACTTGCCTGTGACACCTCCCGAGGGAGGCATCCAGGAGGCATCCTAACCAGATGCCCGAACCACCTCAGCTGGCTCCTCTCGACGTGAAGAAGCAGCGGCTCTACTCCGAGTCCCTCCCGGATGACTGAACTTCTCACCCTATCTCTAAGGGAGAGTCCAGACACCCTGCGGAGGAAACTCATTTCGGCCGCTTGTATTTGCGATCTTATTCTTTCGGTCATTACCCAAAGCTCATGACCATAGGTGAGGGTGGGAACGTAGATCGACCGGTAAATCGAGAGCCTTGCCTTATGGCTCAGCTCTTTCTTTACCACAACAGACCGGTAAAGAGCCCGCATCACTGCTGACCCAGCACCAATCCGCCTGTCAATCTCCCGCTCCCTTGTACCATCACTCGTGAACAAGACCCCGAGATACTTGAACTCCTCCACTTGAGGCAAGAGCCTATCCCCGACCCAGAGAGGGCTCTCCACCCTGTTCTGCCTGAGAACCATGGTCTCGGATTTAGAGGTACTGATTCTCATCCCAGCCGCTACACACTCGGCTGCAAACCGAAGTTCGCGGCCTGATGTCCCCAATAGGACCACATCATCTGCAAACAGCAGCGATGTGACCCTGAGGTCACCAAACCGGACACCCTCCATCCCTTGACTGCGTCTAGAAATTCTATCCTTAAAAATTATGAATAGAATCGGTGACAAAGGGCAGCCCTGACGGAGTCCAGCTCTCACTGGGAACGAGTCTGACTTACTGCCGGCTATGCAAACCAAACTCCAGCTTTGTTTGTACAGGGCCTGAATGGCTCATAGCAAAGAGCCATGTACCCCGTACTCCCGAAGCACCTCCCACAGAATACCCCGGGGAACACAGTCGAATGCCTTCTCCAGATCCACAAAGCACATGTGGACTGGTTGGGCAAACTCCCATGCACCCTCCAATGCTGGAGAGGGTGAAGAGTTGGTCCCATGTTCCACAACCAGGGCGGAACCCGCACTGCTCCTCCTGGATCCGAGGTTCGACTATAAGCCGGACTCTCTTCTCCAGTACCCCTGCATAGACCTTACCAGGGAGGCTGAGGAGTGTGATTCCCCTGTAGTTGGAACACACCCTCCGGGCCCCTTTTTTAAAAAGAGGCACCACCACCCCAGTCAGCCAATCCAGTGGCACCGCCCCCGATGTCCACGCAATGTTGAAAAGGCGTGTCAGCCAAGACAGCCCCACAACATCCAGAGCCTTGAGGAACTCAGGGCGGATCTCATCCACCCCTGGAGCCTTGCCACCAAGGAGCTTCTTAACTACCTTAGCGACTTCGGCCTCAGTAATGGACAAGCGTATTCCCATGTCCCCAGACTCAGCCTCCTCACTGGAGAACGTGTCGGTGGGATTGAGAAGGTCCTCAAAGTATTCCTTCCACCGCCCAATGACGTCTTCAGTCGAAGTCAGCAGCACACCATCTCCACTATATACAGTGCTAGTGGCACACTGCTTTCCCCTTCTGAGTCACCTGACGGTTTGCCAGAATCTTTTCGGAGCCGACTTAAAGTCACTTTCCAAGGCCTCACCAAACTCTTCCCATACACGGGTTTTTGCCTTGGCGACAACTGAAGCCACAGATTGCTTGGCCTATCGATACCTGCCAGCTGCCTCTGGTGTCCCACAGGCCAACCATGCCCGGTAGGACTCCTTCTTCAGCTTGACGGCATCTCTCACCTGGGGTGTCCACCATCGGGTTCGAGGATTACCGCCCCGACAGGCACCAACTACCTTACAGCCACAGCTACAGTCAGCCGCTTCAACAATGGAGGAACGGAACATGGCCCATTCTGAGTCAATGTCCCCCACCTCCCCCGATATCTGGTCAAAGTTCTGACGGAGGTGTGAGTTGAAGATCAATCTGACAGGTTCTTCTGCTAGACGTTCCCAGCAAACCCTCACTATACGTTTGGGCTTGCCTGGTCTGACCGGCATCTTCCCCCACCACCTGATCCAACTCACCACCAGGTGGTGATCAGTTGACAGCTCAGCTCCTCTCTTTACCCGAGTGTCCAAAACACATGGCCGCAAGTCCGATGACACGACTACAAAGTCAATCATTGAACTGCGGCCTAGGGTGTCCTGGTGCCATGTGCACTTATGTACATCCTTGTGTTCAAACATGGTGTTCATGATGGACAAACTGTGGTTTGCACAGAAGTCCAAAAACTGAACACCACTCGGGTTCAGATCAGAGAGGCCATTCCTCCCAATCACACCCCTCCAGGTCTCACTGTCATTGCCCACGTGAGCGTTGAAGTCCCCCAGTAGGACAATCGAGTCTCCAGGAGGAGCACTTTCAAGCACCCTTCCCAAGGACTCTAAGAAGGCTGGGTACTCTGAACTGCTGTTCGGTGCATAAGCACAGACAACAGTCAGGACCCGTTCCCCAACCCGAAGGCGTAGGGAAGCTACCCTCTCGTCCACCGGAGAAAACCCCAACATACTATGAGATGAGAATGCTATGAGAAAGCCCACACCTGCCCGCCGCCTCTCACCATGGGCAACTCCAGAAAAGAATAAAGTCCAGCCCCTCTCAAGGAGATTGGACCCAGAGCCCAAGCTGTGTGTTGAGGTGAGCCCGACTATATCTAGCCGGTATCTCTCAACCTCGCGCACCAACTCAGGCTCCTTCCCCGTCAGTGAGGTAACGTTCCAAGTTCCAAAAGCCAGTTTCAGCAGCCGAGGATCAGAACGCCAAGGCCCACGCCTTCGGACACTGCCCGATCCACAACGCACCGAACTCCTACTACTGCCCCTCCCATTGGTGGTGGGTCGATGGGAGGGGGGACTCATGTAACTCCTTCGGGCTGGGCCCGGCCGGGCACCATGAGTAAATGCCCGGCCACCAGACGCTCGCTGGCGAGCCCCTCCCCCAGGCCTGGCTCCAGGGTGGGGCCCCGGTAACCCTGTTCCGGGCAGGGTACACAAGTCCCGTTTTTGTGTCTTCATAGGGGTTATTATGGATCACACTTTGTCTGACCTGTCACCTAGGACCAGTTTGCCATGGGAGACCCTACCAGGAGCTTTTGCTCCAGACAACATAGCTCCTAAGATCATTCAAGCACGCAAACCCCTCCACCACGATAAGGTGGTGATCCAAGGAGAGGACAAGAAATACAATTTTTGTATTTATCACAAATACAAAAAATCTAAAAGAGCCAAACATTTTTAATACATCATTATTGAAGCAGAGTATTACATGAGTCACGAATACAAGAATACAAAGGCACACATCACATCACATCATTCACAAATCATATCCAGACACAACAGCTGCTGCCATTTTGGCAGGAGGAAAGCTGGATGCCTTGCTTTTGAAGCAGCACCATAGGGTGGAGGGACACTTTTTCAGTGTATCCAGCACTGATCTCTGAGGCTGGTCACCTCGTTGTGAGTCAGGTCATAGTGTTATGGATGAATGCATGCTGTGTTGCGTTGACATAGAGACAAACACAGAGTGTGCTCAGCAGGGTCTTCGTCAGGAAGACTGAAGAGCCTCAGGCCATGCAGCATATATTGATGCCTTAACACCACTGAGAGAGATATATGGTGAAAAAGGTGGCTGTAGATCACCCCATATATATGCTGTCTTCCGGTTCACCTTGTAAATGGATGTTAATAAGGAGAGACTGAGAAGTGGTGCCATTTGACAGCTCCACAGGGATAAGCCTGTGATGGATGGTATGACATTACTTATTGAAAAAACCCTACTCTTAGCATCTGGAAATCGATCCTGAGAAGCATAATGTTCACTTTATAATCTGACTTTGTCTGTGAAATCCACCACATCGTATACTAAGGTCTGTGAAAAGCTCCCTTGTTGACAATATATATATATATGTGTGTATGTGTGTGTGTGTGTGTGTGTGTGTGTGTGTGTGTTCAGGACACAATAGGTCCAAAAGTTCATAGACACCTTATTTAGATGTTTCTTCTGAAACTAAGAATATTAATAGCAGGGTAAGCCATCTTGGCAGCTCCCCTTTTTACATCTTTTGATTGCAGCTTCAAATGCAGAGGCTGGCATATTGATAAAGAGCTGCAAGCTTGAGGTAATGTTGGAAAGTTGCTAAGTAGTGATTAGAAGGCTGAGACAAAGCTTTGGTCAGTTGAACACAGTCAGAAATGATGCAGAGAGCATAGATTTTGATTGGCCATAATACAATGACAGCATTCACAGAATCACAGAATTTTTTTTTTAATGTAGCTTATTATTTTTTTTCCCATTTGTTTGGGTAGGCCTGTAAAGTCTCTGCCTTCCTGTGGCTATGCTCCTGTAGTAGAAAGTTTGTCCTTGCTTGCTGCAGCAAGAGTCTTTACTCTTCCTAATGTGAGCATTTGATTACATTCTGTACAAGAACACCAGTAAGGTCAGCTGCTGATGTTGAATGATTAGTTTTGGATCACAAACACTAACTCATCCCAAAAGGATGATACTTCATCACTGCAGAGAAGGCAGTTCTACTGCTCCACAGTCAAATACTGGAAAGCTTTGGCATTGAGCATAGTGATCTTAAGCTTATGTGTGGCTGGTCCAGCATGTCCCAATCTGTTGGAAATGTTTTCTTATGAGCTGTTTGTGCAAGTGAACACATGTATCAGCAACTGGTGCACCTTAAAGTACATACCTGTTTCCAAAAAGTTGAGATGCTGTACAAAATGTAAATAACAACAGAATGCAATGATGTGCAAATCAATTAAACTCTTACTATTTAATTAAATTATTTAAATGAAAATAGTACATATAAGACAACATATGAAATGTTGAAACTTGATGTTGAAATAATATTTTTTGTAAGGATATGGCCATTTTGCATTTGATGTCAGCAACAGATTTGAAAAAGTTGGGACGAGGCAACAAAAAGCTGGTAAAATTGTGCAATGCTAAAAAAAAGAAATGATTGGCTATAAAAGAGCACCTTTCTCTCTGTCAGGTGTAAAGACAGGCAGAAATTCACCACAGTAAAAGACTGTGGGGAAATATAAAATAGCAAAGAACGTGGACATTACGCAGCACACAGTTCGAAAGTTAGTCTCCATGATGGTATAGAGGGGCATTAGTACACATGACATGGATGACTTCCACATCTGTGATGGCACCATTAATGCTGAATGATATTTACAGGCTTTGGAGCAACATATGCTGCCATTGAGACAACATTGTTTTCAGGAAAGGCCTTTCTTATTTTAGCAACACAATGCTAAATCACAATCTGCATGTATTTCAACACCATGACTCTGCAGTAACAGTCCAGGTGCTAAACTGGCCTACATGCAATCTAGACCTGTCACCTATTGAAAGGATTTGGCACATTATGAAATAAAAAATATGGCAAAGGGGACCCCGACCTGTTGAGCAGCTGAATCCTATATCAAGCAAGAACAAGAAAACATTTCACTTTAAAAACTACAGCAATTGGTCTCCTCAGTTCTCAGACACTTACAGAGTGCTGTTCAAAGAAGAGGTGATGCACGAGTGGTAAACATGCTCCCCTCCCTTTAAAAAAAAGGTTTTGTCACATCAAATTCAAAATAGGCATATATTTTTCGTAAAACAGTCAAATTTCTCCATTTCAACATTTGATTTGTTGTATTTATACATTCCGTTTTTATGTACATATTGCACAGTGTCACAGTATTTTGTATAGGGTTGTAGCTCAGTTCACTAGCTATGATTTCTTTGTGCTCTATTATATTTGTGCTCCTTCGATTATTGTTTTTTCCATGTGTGCTGTATCCATTACAAAAAAACACAATAAATTCTTTAATATTCATATTTTTTTCCCTAATGTAGATTAATACCATCTGGCTATATTTGTAGAATTCATTTTCTAGTAAGTAACTCACTGAAGAAAATAAACCTACAATTACAATTAAGATGCATGACACTTTGCTAGCTATCTCTTTTGTCATTTGATCCGCTGATCCGCTGTACTCCAGTTTAAAACTGGAGTGTTTGCCCAGTGTGAACAGATGAATTCTGATTTGACTTTCCTTGTGTCAAAAGCAAATAAACATGCACAATGTATCTGTTTTACTTTTACAATAGACGAGCTTGGCTTGGAGACATGCATTGGCCAAGAAGGCTAAACACCTCATCGTTTGGGAATAGCCTCATCCATCATTGATCATCCATCTTTCATTTCCTTGATTATTCTCCCACTTGCTAGTCAGTGCTTAGCAGACACATTTACACTCATGTAATTGTAAATGCATAACGAAAGCGCATTCCATTTACACTTAGAGATGGCATCCTTGGGATGTTTATACCTGGCTTTTAATGTGGTCAAGTGAAATCCAAACGTGATCTCATTACCGAAAATACTTGTTGATGCTAGGTGTAAAGAGGCCCTTACATTAGCTTGTTACATCTTGTGTTCAGCACAATTTAGGTTTGGTGCTATGTTAGCACAATTATATGATCAGAATTTTTCTCATATGTCCAGCAAACTGGGCCATAAAAAAGAGACTCTGACCTGCAGCAAAAATTCCTAGAGGAACCTCTGGGAGCTAGTGTCTCTGTATGGTGAAACCCCCGACACCCCCCACCCCATCAATACAACAATATAATTTGCACTCTACGAAACACTACATAATGTAATGTTTTAGCTCTTGAGTGTTTCTCTGGCTGAGCGATGCTTTTAGCTCTGTCCTGGCTCTGTCTTCCTGGTTCTGCACATTAACGCCCAATAATGGTACAAGTCGTCTAGACAGCTCAATTAGGACACTAATCAGTTTGGACAGGTAGTTAGCAGTGTGATCGAGAGGCCACCCCATGAGTGTTGCTCCCTGACTGGAGGTTAGGACTCATAATATTGTCAGACACACTTACACAACCTTCCCACCTTTGCTCCCCCTTCCTGTTCATAATTGCACACATGCATGTGTATTACTGTAATATACTGCATTTAGACTTTATCTAAATCACAAACCTCTCTAGAAGCCTATCTATGAGCATCTATAAATGTCAACAGCAGGGGTATATTAGTCCTGTTCTAGAGGGCCAGTGTCCAGCACAGTTTGGTAATTTATGTACTCAAATCTGCTAATTGCCAGGGTTCATGGGTGTGTTAGAGTAGGGAAACCTCCAAATGGTGCTAAATAGTGAGTTGTGCTCTCCTGGTCAAAAGTCTAGACAGCCAAATTAAATTTTAATCTGAAATCCTTCCCGTTTCTTATTTGCCTTTATCCATAAGAGACGGTCCGCTACTGTATTTCCTCAAGCGATGTAGTCATCATTAGTAGGTGCAGAGAAAAATGATCATAAAAGAGCCATGATGCAGTTTACACATGTATTTGCATATAAATGAATGCTGAGTAGGAATGATGTGGGTGAATATTTATTTCACTGAGCGTATCCTAGGCTTCTGCTGTTGTTTGTATTGGTCATTGCTTGCTCCTTCAAATTTGTATAACACAAAAGCATAATAGCGGCACTGCATTTCCACAGAGCTGCTCGATTTATTGCTATTCATGTTATCTGCAGACTTCCTTGGACTCTCGTCAGAAACATGCTTGATGTTTTTTCTTTGCGAGGAAATTGCTCTTGGAGAAGTGTGGACAGCAATTTCCGTCACATTGTCATTCAGATGTTTAAAAAGCCTGACTGGGAGAAATGTTCGATCACTGAAACATCCTGCAAGTCACAGTTGATAACATTCAGATTTGATGAGCATTTGAATACCTAATTTCAACTCGCCACACACCTGTTGGTAAAGAGGTACACAAGCTTTATATCTATTGGGCTGGCTGTTGAATTAGACAAGGCAATTCCTACCCCCTTCTGACTTATCAATGATGGGGAAACATCTAGTTTATGATTACTGCACAATTTCCTTGCTTCTATGGCATGTGGTGAGCAATCCAAGTGAGGCATTAAGAAAGCCCATGCCTGTGATTGGCATGCTAAAACAGATTAGACATGCGACAGAGATAAATCATACAGTCAGCTTACTCCATCCATCTGGAAAAATACATTGCGAGCAGCAAATTCTCATGTGAATGTTTGGCTTTGGGAATGCTTTGCAGTGTTATTTCCCTGTTTACTGACACGATCAGCATTTGAGAAGTAAGGGCTGAAGACAAGAAAATGAATCGCAATTTTAACCCTGTTTACTGAGAAAGATTATCTGAAGCTGCCTGTACCAGGATTAATTTTTGCTTTTAGCTGCTGATTTTTTAGTGCACTGAGCTGAATTGATGGAATTTAAAAGATTAAACAAAGTTAAAACATGTCAAATCAAATATTTGCATCGGCTGAGACAAGAACTAATTTACAGCTTCCTGTCTAATTGCATCAAGTTTCAACCACAGCTCAGAGGATGTCTACCAGTTTTGTTGGGTAAATGAATTACTGCTACTAATGAATAATGAAAGTTTCTCAAGTAATCAGTAAATATGTGAGTTGTGTAAATATCCTCTGTGTGTAAAGAGAAATATTACATTTTTCGTAATTAGATAAGTTTGATCATCTAACCCCGCGACCCTGATGGAGAAGTGGCTTAGAAAATGGATGGATGGATGGATGATCATCTTACTTTATCACGTTATAACTTCACAGTCTGTCTCAAAAGATCTAAGCAAATATGGCCTTCTTTAAGCTTTGTGTTGAGGTGCCTGTTCAAAAGAATGAACTTTTGACTGAAATGTCAGGTAACGTTAGTCTCTGGCTGCCACTCTAAATGTGGTATGTAAAAATGTACTACGCCACCATTAGAACTACTCTAATAGTGTAGTGTGTAAAAGTGTGTTGTTTGGGATGCAGCCTCACTAACATCTAAATTAAACATTTTTTACATGCTCTGCATTGTGAGCTGTACACGTGAGACAGGACAGATTCATAATACCAACCCCCACCCCCCAGTGTCAAACTCACACCTATGCCCTTGCCTACTTTAAAAAATCAACGTAAACAAGGCCTTCAGTCCTTAGATATTTACTAGTATTATGTTATGATTTGTTCACACCAGGGCATTATTTGAGATAGCAATAAGTTAAATGTATACAAAATCATTATTTATAGGGTACTTGCCATTGAGATTTTTTAAAATAGATTTTTAAAATATCTTTTTGATGTCCTTTAAAGTTGAGACATTTATATTTAGCATATTTTTATATAGTGAAACACAAAGTTTTATGCAGAGCCTTATTTTAGCCACACCCCTGCATTTTAAAAAAGGAAGATTGCATCCCTGGCCATCATAGCCACAAAGTGAGCAGGTAGATCTCAATGTTTTGAACTGAATTTGTCCCAAAGTCTGAAAATCAGTGTGTAGCATTAAGAATTATCACCACTGAAACATATTTTTGACAAATGTGTTGATTTTTAATGAAAAATATTATGATTATTTATGTGTGTAGAAAGCTGTGTTTACTAGTCATGGACTGTTTAGAAATCATAAAAAAATCAGATAATTATAGTGACCTGCGTACATCATTTCTGAGAACAGGTGGACGACCAGACCCAGACTGCGCAGGCATTTGGAAGCACTGGAAGTCTGCTGTACATGCTTATTTGGAGTGCCTCTATAGCGACATATTTGGAGATGGAGTGGAGAATTGCTGTGGGAGAGGAGACAGTGTCTGCTCTTGTTATCATGCTTTAGAAAGCAGAAACCCACCACGAGCCCATACATTATTTCCCCTGCAGTTAATATAATACACGGCTAGCAAGAGAGCTCATTAAGATTGATCATTTACTGGCCGCCTTGGCTATACCCGGACCCTGCACTGCCTTCATTAATCACTCGCTTTTCAAGATAACGCATCACGTCACCTGACAGGTCCACTCCGAGGTGGCGAATGGCAGCCGAGAAAAGCGGCAGCGCTCTCTTATTCGCTCTGGGCTCCCGCTTGTCCACAACCTGTCACCCTCTGCACACTCCTCTCTCTCTCTCTCTCTCTCTCTCTCTCTCTTTCTTTTTCTCTCTCTCTCTCTCTTTCTTCTCCCTCTACCTTTCTTCAGATTTTTTCTTTTTCTCTTTCTCATTCATCTTCTTTTTCTTTTAAATTCTTAGTTTTTCTCTCTCACTTTCACTTTGTCTCTGTCTTTCATTTACCCCTACCGCTGTTCTGACTCTGTCTGGCTGATGCTGTCTCTCACTCTCTCTCTGTTTCTACCTCTCTCTCTCTCTCTCTTTCTTTCTATATATATATATATGTATATATATATTTCTCATTCTTGCTCTGTCTATCGCTCTCCCTGCCTGCTGTCTCTCTCTCTCTCTCTCTCTCTCTCTCTCTCTCTCTCTCTCTCTCTCTCTCTGTCTTCTCAATCGCTCTTTCTTCTGTGGCTCTTGCTCCCTGTGCTCCTCTGAAGGCAGCTGTGTAAGTCACTCATTTAATGACCCGTTTTCAGTGGGGAGCGGCAGCGATTAGGAGAGTGACAGGGGAAATTTGAAGAAAGAGGGGATTAGCCTTTGAGAAAAAGCAAGAGGGTAAAAAAAAGGCCTAAAGTCCAGCTTGCTCATTTTCCCGTGACATCTGGACCCTGGCCCATCTTCACACAGGCTTGTGCCAATGAGTGGCCTTGCTAGTCATCTGTGGCGGAGCCCCTTTTAAAAGCCCTCACATGAACACCGTTGCCTGGCCATCCTGCACATTCCTCATTATGATTGGGGTAAGAGAATTGGGGTCAGAGAAAAATTTATGCCAAATCAGTGCCTCTCCACTCTTACCCAGAGACTGTTCCTTTTTTATCAAGCAAAGTGACATTCATGCTTTTTTTTGCCTTGACGATAAAGGCAGCTCATTTAAATATGCACTTGAGGGATGTTTTCATATCCAATCAAATTGCTTTCCTGGTCCTGCTAGACTGCCAGTAGTACCAGACAGCAGTAAGGAAACGGTATGACCCCACCCATACACCCCTATCCGCCCCACCCTCACACTCCCCTTCAGGTACATTGGAAGTAGAGGCTCAGTAGAAGGGAGAAACGAAGGAGGCTTGTGCTTCTCTGCCACTCATTACGAGGCTAAAGATATTCAGGGCATCGACGTGCTCCAGAATGGCATCGTTTTCACGCAAGAACCAGCTCCATGCCTCCAGCCACACACACACTCCGTGAGTGTAAATCAGTTCATGTGTTAAGCAGAATAAGGAACTGAGCAAGAGTCAAAGCTGAAGAGGACTCAAGTTTCCTCTGCGTGACATCAGCCTCCATCTCCATGCAAGGATTAATTGGTATAAGTGAAGTGTGGAAGTGCTATATTGTGCACAGGGCTTGAAATTGACAGTAATATATTATCTGTGAAGCTGCATCTGATAAAATGCCAGATGCTGAAAGGCAGATGTCCATGACATCTACTTTTCCCCACTAATGAGAATGCGTGCAATTAGGGAATGAAAAACAAACTTGCATAAACAGTAATGTAGTGCATGTGTGAATGGCAATACCCGACAAACAGTATCAGAAAATCAGACATGCCAGTAACCTTTAGTCTGACAGTGCTGCATTGCATTCATGAGCATAAAGGAAGGACAATGACTCAGTTTATCACTCCACAATAGAGATACAATGTTTTTTTTAATTGGCTTGTTGTTATCCTGGATTGGAATGAAAAGCCATTAGTCTTAACCCGTCGTCCTTGTTTGCTGTTTGTTCTCCATTTATATTTGGCTATAGTTTATGGTCGGATGCTTCTGGAAGTGCTTACATTTATTTTACCTTGTAATTTGTGCTTGGTCATATTATCTGTGTATAGCTAATGCAAAAAATAGGGCTATTTCTACCATTTAATCCACTCTTCTTCATCCATAACGGGCATTAATAAATGGTAGCTTTACAGGAGAAGGTGAAAAAGTTTTCACTTTTAATGTAAGCTAGTGTAAAGACTTGTTTTCAGTCCATTTTGGAGCATTTCAATTAATTTGTTTATCATGAAGCACTCGTAAAGGGTGGTTGCTGTGTTCAAATGCTGTAGAAAAATAATTTATTTTAATAATAACAGCTTACCAATGCAAACTGTACTCTGATTGTCTCGTAAAAATTCACAGTACATTCAACTTTTAAAATGCGATACACACTAGTACACAGAAAAATGATTTTACGTGCTGATGCATTTCTGTGGCCCACATGGACATGCATGCAGTCTAGCTCCTCTGCTGGAGTTAAAGGGATGAGTGTCAAATTATTTGAAAAGGCCAAATTCTCATTTTGTCATAATCTTTGATATAAGTGTAGTGACATCTTGAAAGCATCATGATTACATGGTCATGCACCAGCTGGCAAGGAAAACCATTATTAAACCTTAATATCATGTTTCACCTCCCACTCCTACCACCCCCATATATCATAGGAGGAAAATACTCAGCTAGCTAGAAACCCTCCATGATATTGTGTTTGGCTTGAAAACACTTGATAGTAGAGAAGGAAATGTGTTGTGATTTCTGAGTCACACTGACATTGTGTAAGTGTAACATTGTTAGAGGTAATGCCTGTGTTACAAGCTGCTTCTAACATTCCTTGTGTGGTGGCCCATCTCTTTGTAGCAGCCTCCAAAGCTAGATTCACACAGCAAGTCTTTTTCACGTTATTTTTCAAGTTACTGTTGACTAGCAGCTAAAAAGAGCTAGACTGAATCCCGAGTCTGACCATACAGAATTAGAACTCACAATATCACATTCCATCTAAGGAAAATATCCAGTGTTCCACATATGTGAAGAATATAATTTGAGTGTCTATCTTAATGTGGCCATCAACACTCAAATTCCAAGCCTTCATTTATTTACTGTCTGTTGATGGAGATGGAGTCAGTGCTGTGCTTGTGAGAAACAGACGTTATGATGCGTAATGGTATATGAAATGGAAAGTATCCAACCGATCCGTGTGCTGATGCCATCCAGACATGCATTGCCTAAGAAATGAAATCATAACTCATGGCAACAGTTGCCAGAGCAGCAGCACAGGCAAGCAGAGCTCACTGTTGAAGTTTCTCCAGGCTTTCAGGAGTTAGTATGACACTGTGACAGATGAAGCCCTGCTAGGCTTTTTATTTCTATCACATATTCTTAGGACATTCTTAGACGCAGTTAGACTTGCAATTTGGTGCTTTACTATACTTTTTTTTTTTTTTAAGCAATGAGATTTGATTGCCTGTGCCGGTGTCTGAATTTACACATACCTTTGCCTTGCAGATGAGCATTTTTTCATTTATTCAAGCACAGCAGGACATGGTCATTAATGAGATATACACACACATTCAGATGCTTTATGTACGGCTGGCCCGATGCACATTCCGTCACTTATGAATCAGTGATTTCTTATAGATTCATTTTCATTATGCACGTCTTTGTCGCCACTCATCAATGTGTCTATTCGGTCATTCGTGATAAGCATTGGTGTGTGCATGCCCCAGGACTCCTGTATTAATAATTGTGAGTAAATTACAGAAGCCAGATTGATTCGATGCACAAAAGAAGATGAAGCCATGAGTAATTATAGAACTCTTAAATCAAACTCTGTCCTTGCTCCCCCCTATTTAATCAGTGTCTGACCAGATGATAAGCCAGTGACTGCAGTCATCAGTGATGCACACAGCTTTTCATAGTGTGTGTTTATTCAGGCTTAAACTGCATGCACAGGAACAGCGCATCCGGGGAATGAAGCATAATAGAGGGTTGTAGTGAGTAGTGCAAGGTATTATTACATTAGGGCTAATAAAGATTATAGTAATGGCAAGAAAGAAATAAAACTAGTACCACTGCTACTAACAATAGCAACTTTAACAACAACAACAACCATAATAATACAATGACAACATCAGAAACACAACAACAACATTAATAATAATAATAATAATAATAATAACAACATTAATAATAAGAATGTTTTTGTTGATTTATATTTATTTTATTTTGTCCCTTTTTGTAATGTTTATAGGAGGCCTCTGAACATATAAAGTGTGAGATATACTTTACTTTTAATGTCAATCAATGTAACCAGACTTTTTCCCAATGATAATAATGTTATTAATATTATTAATGATACTATTTTTGGTGTGTTGGGGAGACCAGAAATTACGCAATACTAGTTAAACAAAATGCAACAAAAATAGCAAAATATTTTATGTTAATAAATCTATATCAATAAAGGATTCTGATTCTACTTAACCAAATCTTATTTGGAAGATATATTTATTTATACAAAACCATGCAAAAAAGTATATATAATGTCTGGGACAGAGGGACTGAAAGACCTATTGATTTTAATTGAGTAAATGGGTTTGTTGTGTGAATAAAGCTAAAAAGGGGTGAAATCTGTGGCCCGTGGTTGCATGTTTGCAACGTTCCTAAAAAATGCCATAATTATTTACATGCTGTAGTTTTTTGACCATGTTAGAAATGAAATATGCTGTTGTTATTGCCACAGAACCTTATATCTTCTTTTTTATCATTTTTAATTTGTTATTTGATCATGACAGTTGCCCTTTACATTATGTTCAAATTCAAAAGTTCAATGCAATTCAGAAGTTGAACAGTAGAAATACCCCAAATTACTTGTAAAAATACATCTTGCTCCATTGACTTTAATTCAAAGTTAAGAGTGTTAAGTGTTTTCTTCTGCTGTAAAGTTACCATTTTGGGTTTTTTTTTTTTTTGCTTGTTTTTTTGCAAGAACAAAAACATGCAACGGTTTGAACACCCTTAGCCAAAGTGCTTTGTTGATTTTCTGAAAAGCTGAAAAGAAGTTAATCCTCTACAGCAAACAAACTTAAATATGGCATTTTCTGATTATTGTAGTGCACAATTTATATTTAATTGCTGGGTTTTACCATATTGGCGAAACATAACATATTAAATGTGCCATAACTTTTTAATTTATTTTTAATTATATAAATAAAGAGTAATTAGTACTTGTTGTTTAAATGTGTAGAGGTGAGCTCTCTGTTGATGTGTCCTTACTTTTACAAACAAAGCATGTAATTTGACCCAGATTTTTACATATGACTGTATATATCACAGGCCCTACACTTTGATAAATTTGCTCCAAAACACAAAGCAGGGACGGTGATACCAAACAGACATTTTTGACTTTGGCATGCTGTGCAATTCAGAATATTGGTTTGTTTATATACTTTTACAAGTTATGCTACAATTTAGATTGTAGACTATTGGTAAGTATAGTTTTAGGTACATTTACTCTGAAACAGAGAATGCTCTAAGCAGTTGTAGCAGCTTTGCAGCAGGGTGTCTCTGAGGGATAATAATAGAGGTTTTTGGGACACATTTTGTTTTCCTGAAGTTACCTTTCTTACTTGCAAGAAATGGAATGGTTAATGGTTAATACCACCATAAAACTCACATAAAACCACAAGACCAGTCTTGATGTAATAAAAGTAAAGTGCTTAAACATTTCATAAAAAAATTATTTTCATTTCTAATGGCAAATCCATCCCAGTGGACTGCGAGTTACAAGCACAATAGTGCTCTATTCAAAATTAGCCTGCAGTATCTCTGTAAGTCTCGGCTATAGTCTGTGTTATTAGAGGGTTCCATTGCGGTACTATTGAAAATGTTTCTCCAGCATTGCTTTGAGATGCCCAAACTGTTTCCCAGTGATATTAATAACTAAGGCTATTAGAGTGAAGCATAACTAACCTAGAGGGGAGGAAGCACAGCAGATTGCGGCCCATGCACATCAAAATGACAGATCGGCTGCTGCCACGGTAACCTGCCAGATCTTGCGAGTGGCTACTGGCACTTCTCTTGCTCTCTGTGGCCGCTGGGTACCTGCTGGCTGTAGCTATTGTATTTGGTGCGTGTGTATGTGTGGGTGTGTGGGCCTGTGCCCTCAGAATTCAACGTGGGGCGATGCTGTGCTGAGCTTTGGACTCATTCTATTGGAGAGGAGAACAAAGGGCCCGATAGGCGTCTTTCTTTCATATGAGATGAGGCCCTCAGCTTATCTGTCCAATAATCCATACACACCGTGGAGTCTCACTCCACAAAGATGAGTGCAGAGATCACTGCCTCTCCCAAACTAAAGACGGGAGTGGTCTCTTTATGGATTACTTTGAGCACCAGTGGTGCATATGTTCTTGTGATGGAGAGACTGGCTTGTATACAGAGTTCAGGAATAGCCCAGCCAATATTTCAGCCCAACAGATAAAGCAGGATGGCACTCGAAATAAAGTAAGTCTTATCGCTTCTGTTCTTACTGTAACACTGCTAAAGTAAACCTGCTGTAGGTGACTTAAAATCTGCCTTTTATAGAATGTATTTTGCTGTTGTTTAATGTAGCTGTTACATTGGAGTTCTTATGAAGGAACAAACTTTCCTTTTACATTTTAAAGGCTTTTATGTTTGTGATGCTTGCCTGTAAAGCCTCGTTTTGTGAATCTCCAACCTAACCCCTGCGCATTAGAAATGGATTCTTCCAGAACGGATGTTCTTATTTGATTTTGCCGTACGAAACTCTCTGACTGTATTGGCTGAAGCTTTGCTATCGAAATCGTTCTAAGGAGGTATGTAGGTATGTTAGGACGGCTTTACCCACCCACCAGTGAAACCAGCACCAATAGCATCCTCAGATCTTTCAAACCAGCCCTGCCCCTCCAGGAGAGTTAGTGATGGAATATACCAGTGTATCAAGCTGGTGGTTGAGTCGAGCCAAACTTAACCGTCGCCATTTTGAGGAACGTGAGCTCACCAGCAATCCATCTCAGAAAAAAAGGTCATTCTCTCCAGTGCCATCACATATCCATCCTTGACGTGAACTTTAAGCTGGATTCTATTATTTACCCCTTTCATCCATTTCAGCCTTTTGTGGATGTGTTTCACTTCACTTCAGTCCAATTGAATTAGCCTGGTCCATATTTACTGCACGCAGAGGAAAGGCTTTGAAAGGCAGCCTTAGAGAGAAAGCATTGTGTGGTTGAAAAGTCTTTGTGTGCATGTACAGTAACCTCTCGTGCACTTGGCCCTACATTTAGTTTGTATCAGTGAATGGATTTCACATCTTCCCTTCTCTACACCAGCGTGCTCTGGCTTTCAGCCTAAAAATTCATTTTAGAGACTTTTGTTTGACTCCTATGGTGAAGAATTATTGCAATCATTTTGCTTTTATGTTCAAGCATGGATTTGACTCATCCACTCAGTGCCTGAGCCATCTCAGTTCAATTATTCTCATAGTTTTCACAGTGAAAGTTGTCCTGCTTGAATGTTCTAGCCTGTTTTTCTATTTTTCTAAGATTTCTCAGTCTGCTTGGATGAAGTCATTAGGTTCTCCCACACAGAAGACCTTTGCTGGCCTTGTTTCTATTGTTGGTAGATGCAAGCGTAGTGGAGTGGAATGGAGTGGAACAAATAAGGAACAAACAAAATGTTTGTTCTAAAAATAATTACATTTCACTTTAATTAGTTTAGAAATTCTCTTAACATAAATTGAATTACTTGTTTTTAAGATTTTATTTGTTTTGAAAAGCCCTGCAGCCGCTGATATTTCCATTGATCTATTTCCATTTATTCCATAAAAATGGTTAATGTTAAATGAATTTAATAAGACAGTTTGTACAGTCTTTATCTTAATGATTTACACAGATAAGTTGTAGTATAATCCATTTATAAGAAGTAATTCTTGTCAAGATTTATTTAATTAGATTCAAATCTATATAGTATAGATCTGATTTGTTTGTAGTAATGTAATTAATTAATGTCATTAGCGTGTTCACTAATGTTGGCCCCTTTTATTTGATTTAATTTTTTAATTTTATAAATGTTGGTGACATTAATATGATTGATTTAGTTATTAATAATTAGTATTAATAATTATAATGTTATAATAATTGTATTATATTATTTAATTATTAATTTATTACTTACTTACTTACTTAAAATTGTAGCAAAATTAAATGGTTAAGATGTAAACAAAATAATTCAGAATGTTTTGATGTAAAATTCTCTCTAACAGCTCGAGCCACAGAAGGTTATTACCTGAAATGATCATGAAAGCATTGCTTAATGCCTGAGACATTGTTTTGCAATAGTCTGAAATTTATTTATGGCAAAGATGTAGATACAGGCAAAATAGCCCCCCTCCAAAAAAACAAAAAAACAAAAGCATTATATATAAAACCTCAAAAGGCTTGTGTAGGCTCACTTGTACTTTTGCAGGTTCACTTGTGGTGAATAAAATGGCTATATTTGTGTAGTAGACATTATGACCCGCCACTATAAAGAACTTAGAACCTTTAAGTTTCTTAGCAATAAACCATTTTGCATGAAACTTCTCAGAATAACCTTGTTTACATTTTAAAAAATAATTATGCCGAAGTTTAGAAAAATCTGTAGAATTCCCTTCTAGCCATGGCTGCATATTAATTATTAATCCACTGTGATCCACTAAATATCTGATATCTTGAAATTACCTGTAAAACTATGTTGAATATGAAAGTTTGACGGCAAGGTGGTACCATGGGACCAATGACTGTAGAACTTTAGTTAAAACATTGGCTCATCAAACAATTAACTTATCAGTACTAATGGCCGTTTCTGGAAGAAGAAAACAATTAGCGGTGCAAGTAATTAACCTTTGAATTATTGCAATTGAAAATAAATAAATAAGTATATACACATTTGATGTATTGATTTTGTCCAGTAGTTTATTAAACTCATAGTAATTATATTTTTTCTACGCTTGTGAATTTTTCATGTATAATTCCATTTTAAACACATCATGTATACATAATACGTGGCTGACAGAAAGACTTGATAAAAGTAATGATGAGCTACACCGGTTTTGAAATCCGGTGGTGGCACATGAGGCAGTGAACGCTCATCAGTTCATCTCTCCCTTTTCCCTCTCTTTCTCCTGTAAGCGTTAATTTAAGCAGAGGAGGTGTTGTGCCAGCAGTGCTTCATGCACATCCTCCTGCCACCTCCACGACATGCGTGTGAGGGAAAGTGCACACGCCACAGGCTGTTTCATGCACTGTGCTAATGATGGCCTGTTCTACACTGGGCCTTGACCCTCCACTTATACAGCATCATTTGCTTTTTCTAACAGTCTTTCTGCTGCATTCGGCAGCAACTTGGTGGGAGAGGCTTTGTTGGCCCACGAGTTCCTCATTCATCTCTGGCTGTGTCTCTCTTATTGAGGCTGCTTGTGAATTGGGTGTGTTGTGCGACATGAGATTGGAGGTGAAAGCCATGTCGGTCACAGACACACAATGCCTGCTCCAATTACAACAGCTGGCAGTCATACACACAAACCGGTGCAATCTGGTAATCAGTAGATGAACGAATTTGAATGGAAGACTGTTTTCATCAAGTTTAGATGTCAAGGTGGCAGAGGACTTAGCTAGCTTAGAGTTGACTAGCTCTGTGCCATTGCATCCACTATGGCCTTGAGCTAGCAGTTGGATTGGCTGCCATAACAGCCCTGATTATTGTGACACACCCAAAGAAAGTACTTTTAATGCTGAATGATGTTTAGAGTAATAGTGTAGTTGCCGCCAAACATTGCGATGTTTGGACGTGTCTCAAACAACAGAAGGTCCAGCAGTGCAAACCACTTAAAACCTAAGTGTCTTTGTTTGCGATTGCATTCATAAATGGCCTTCAGTGCACAAAAATCTTTCTCTGTTAGCGAAGTGGCTTCTTTGATATTGTTATCATCATTCACTGTAAATGCCGTGCTGAAGCAGTGACTCATTTATATGATGTTTACTGTAAAATCCCAATAAATTGTTATCCTTGATCATATTCAGCTAAGAAATAGTGCCTGTGCTAACTGCTGGGTACACACGGCTCTCCAAGGTCCTTCTTTCTGTTTATTGTTGACTCATTTAGAAAGTAATGTTCAGTCGGGTATTTTATTGTTTGAAAACGAACAGGAAACAGTAATTCATCCCTTAAAATAAGATCAATTTTACATTTTTTTGTGTGTGTGAAATTCTCTGATTATATTTAGTCACTTTTGGAATAAAACCATATTGATGTAACAAGGTTTATTATTATTATTATTTTGGACTGTTTCAGGTCCATTCATCATTAAACTGAAACACAACATAAAGGGCAACTGGACTTTTAAAATGATATAGAAAGTAAAAATGACCATAATGGAGTTACAAGGCATTATCGCAACAGTGACTATTTGATTCCACTGCCTTTAGAGATACAACGTACATGTCAGATGCAAAAAAAAAACATGATTTTTGCACATTTCACCTGTTATTTTTTACATTCATGTCAATTCAATATGTGCCGCTAGATGTTATTTTTGAATATTTATAATGTCTAATAATAATGTGACTTTTCTGTAAGGGTGATTACATTTAATGCCTTTTATTTATAAAAACTCTAATTAGACTGTATAAAAAATATCTTTAGTTACATTAACAGTTTGCACTTAACAGTGTTGATTTCCAAAGAATAGCAAACTGTTAGAACATGCAGTATTCGGGAAATATGATATTCACAAATAGTACATGTAAGGCCTCCATATAGAAATAGTTACGCTAAACCTTTTAAAGATATTGAAGCCTCTTCATGCAAAACATTTGTTATCAAATAGCATCCAGTTTTGCGACGATGAAGTTTCTCCTTATCTCATAGAAGATGCACAACATTTGTCACCTAAATGAAAGGTACTGGCAGTTTTCTGTTGAAATTATATTATTAGAATATTATGTAGCATAATAAAACTGTCATAATAAGCTGTGCAAAACATACACAGTCAATTCTATTTGGTAGAAAATGTATCAACTGCATGACTTTGTAAATATCAGGAACTAAATTAAAATTCTTTATCAAAGACTTTATATGAATGTTAGAAATGATGTCTAGAAAGGTTTAGAATAAAGTTGTCACTTTATTCTAAACTTTACTCTAGACTCATAGACATATTCATAGACAACATAGTCAAAAATAGCTGGCATAATAGTTTCCCTCTGTTTTGATGATCAGTACACAATAGAGACACCCCGGAAAACTCCTCTCTTCATCTTTAATACAACACAGTGTGCGTTGGTTGTGCTAAGCTTGTTGGTATGTGGATGGCCTCAGTGAGTATAAATGAAGATAATAATACTTAATTGTTTTAGTCTTTTTATGTTTGTACAGTAAACTGGTTCTCTGTAGTTGTCAGACCAGAACAAACAAGACAGATAACCAAGATGGCGACCGTCATATGGCAAGCCTGCCTGTCTGTCAGTAGCAGTTGACCTTGGAGCGTCTCCTTATTAAAGTTGGATGGTTAGGCTCGCTTTGTAGAGCCTCATTTAATGCAGGAGCCAGGTTCTCTCCGGCTCATCACTGGAGTCCACTTATTTCTCTATATTGTCCATTTTCACTGGAATGTTTTTCTGCGCATTATGATTATGGTTTTCCTCCCTCATGAAAAAAGTGAACAGCTGGCAAAAGAAGTATCAAAATATTCTTGCAATGTTGTTAAAACGTTAATATTGCTCAGAGTATTATACGCAAGGACGTTTTGAAATAATTTTCCTACAGCAGATTCTTTTGTGTTTGTGCAAGCTCGGTCATTATCCTGAACTGCTGCCGGAATTTTGTTCAACAGGAATTAAAGATGAATTCAAGCATTTTTCTTTTTAAAATGTTTCCATAAGGCAATTGTTCAGATATACACAGTCATTCAGAGTGGTTTAATGTGAATTGTTCATATTTCTTCATGACAGGAACCAGACATCCAAAGTGTTTAATGACTCTGAAAGCTACCTTACTGAAATTTATTACACAAAATGGTGCCTGATGCCTGAGATGTTTGTTTAATGATAGTTGTGAGATAAGCTTTTGGGCTACAATGCATCATTTTAAATCCATTAATGGTGAAGAGATGCATTCAGGGTGTTATGAGGCAAAATAGTCCCCAAAGAAAACGTGTTTTTCAGATTTACCTTGTATTTTACTGTTATCAACATTATATATAAAACCTCAGAAGACACATGCAGGTTCACTGGTTGCTTTCAACGCTAAATGAAGTGGCGACTCCTGGTTCCTATCACCACCACTGTAAAGAAATCTGAGTCTGTAAGTTTCTCTGCAATGGATCATTTTACATAAAACCACTTTGAATGACTATTTACATCTCAGAAATTTAATTATGCATATCGTTGCTGTCAGAAGAAAGCTTCTATCTCCATTTTTGCCATTTTTCAGTTTTTGACATAATTTGAAAGTATCTGTTACTCTTTACATTGTTTGTAAATTTTATGATGAATGGCCTAAAAGAAATGACCCAAAATGATATGGGAAAAATTCCGGTTCCATTGACTTACATTGAAAGTAAAGTATATTTTTTCCTTCTCCTATAAAGTTACTATTTTGGAGAAACAAGGTTTTCTTCTGACAGCAGCGATATGTTTTGAAAAATCTGCGGAATTCCCTATTAAGAAATGACTCCGAATGTGCTTTTAGAAAAACCTATTTAATTTTGAAACATTGTGATATGACTTTCAATTCTAGCAGTTGATATAGCCTGGCACTTTATTACCGTACTGATCCTATATCACATTTACTATTGTAAACATATACATATTTTTACCAATTATTTTCCCATTCTATATTTCAACTTGAATGGAAAGCTGTAACAAATATGTTGTTTGCTCATTAGTTAAAATCATTGGGACCTTAAAGTGTTTTGCATGTTATTTATTGTATTCTGTTTATTGTATGTGGCCTGAGCATTTGTAGAAATGTACATTTTTATAATATTTCAGCTCTTTATCACACATTAGGAAATGTATGATAATACGTAATAACATTGGGGTGATCTATGTTTATGCAAATATGATTATTTTGTTAAATTCTGTGCACTACTTAGGAATACTGTTTGATCAGATACATGTCCTGCACCTATTTCCTGTCTGAAATGCATTTTAAGTGTTTGCCAGAAGCTCCAAATATTCAGTCCTAAGCCTATGTAGGTCAACCAGTTATGGGTCTTCTGCCAAGTCTGAATGTCAACTGTATTCACTGTGAACATTCAAGGCTTTTCCTAACCTTTATAAAGCTGTTTTCCCCGCTAGCCTGCACAGTGTGTTTCCTTGTTTGTTTGCTTTTACTCACATTGTTGTTGCATGGCGTGTGTTGTCTTCACACTGTGTTATGCAGTTATTGTCTAATGTGTTATACAATTTTCCTCCCTTCTCCTCTTGTAGAGATTTTGATCTGTTTTGATATATGCTGATGTGTAGGTTTGTTGGCAATGTTAACATTTTATTTCTTTTGTTCTTTTGTCTTAACTCGTTTTTGTTTCTACATTTCTTCTATCGATTTCAAAAGCGAACTGTATTCTAAAACAGTGCTTGGCGTTGTCTGTTTTTCTTTCTTTGTTCTACAGAGATGTTGAAGGAGCTGAACCAGCAGCGCAAGGAGAAAGAATTTACAGACCTGAAAATTATAGTTGAAGGCAAAGAGTTTGAAGTCCACCAAAATGTTCTAGCTTCCTGCAGCTTGTATTTCAAGGACCTGGTCAAAAGGTTTGCCTTCCTTCCCCTTCCCCACCAGCCGTTGATCCGATCCGTTCTTTTCATAGGGCGCATTTGTGTCGCTTTTTTTCCCTCCCCCTCTCTCTCTTGCAGGTTGCGTGATGACTTTTGGTTCCTATCGCAGGGCCAGCAGCCATTCCTTCTCCCACTCGAATGAATGTATCTCAAAATTGGGAAAAAACTAAGGTCCACCCGATGTCTTTCACCTTCTCTTCCCTCATTTCAGAGCATTTAACGAGCAGAAAGTGTTCCATGACTGAGGGATCTTAAAAAAAAAACAAAACAATAAAATAGCTGGAACTCACAATAGGGACTTAACATAAGAATACCACATTGTACATTTTGGATAGGGTCCTCCAAAAGCTGTGTGGCGTCTGTCATATGGTTATGGGACGAGCTTTGTCAGCCGTCCTATCAGTAAGTGTATCCTGCATATAGGGCGTAAAGAAGAAGCATCCCATTCATATGGTAAATATTCAGGCCGGGTGCATTGACTAGTTGAAAGAACCCTCTGAGTTCCAAACAAAGGAGAGAGCAGAGCTCCTTTCCTGTGCTTTGCTGAATCATTACCTTCACAGGTCAGAGCCATCTACTGTATTTACTGCTGAAGAGCCGAATTTTATTTATTACTTCTTCCATATTGCACTTTTCTACTCCCATTGCCAACTCACTCTGTTTTTTATCAGTGTTCAGTCATTTTATTTTCCTGCCGATGTGTTTGCTAACACTGAGGAGGATGACAGGGCTAAGGATTGAAGCTTTATTTGTGCATTTGGATGAGTTTGAGCCCCAGTATCTATGCCTTATTGCCTGCATACATGCATTCATTCATTTATGGTATGTTCTCCCACTTGTCTCTACATGTATTTGTATCCCTTTTATCCATTCAGCAGATCATACTGTTTGTTTGTCCCTGCTTGAGGCAGATGTTTTTTCTTTTTGCAATGTCTATATGCACCTGGACTTAGACACCTTCCCCGAGGATAAATCCATTGTTCTGTATGTAAAGGTAGAAGCTTTAGTCTTTCCCCGAGTGAAATGCTCCACTGTTCAGTAAAGGAATTTGTGGTTATAAGCAAGACTCCCCAGAGTAAAGGCTCAGCAAAAATAAAGCTTTATCAGAGATGAACCCCAGCTTGCTTGGACACAGATAGATAAATTCATCCCAGTGAGCAATCTTAAACTAGGCCTCCAAGCCTTTGTCCACCCGCCAAATTCTTAATGGCAGTGACCTTGATGCTTTGACGGAGGTCCTTGCACGATTGTTAGGAGATGGCATAGCCTTTTACTGTAATCCACTTCCTCACCATTTCTCCAAATCTGAATGGAGTGGATTATGCTTTAGAATTCTGGGAAGGCATGGTCATCTTGGGTATAATGGCCTTATTAAATCATGCACTGGTTGCTCGGACGTCTGTACAGAGCAAAGACACTGTATTGAATCTCGGGCCTTCTCTCCCTACATTAAAACTTAATTAGCATCTTTGCTACTGAAGCTGGAGCTCTATTGTTAGCTTTCTGCAGTCTGAATATCTTTTGTAGTACTTCATAACAACTTTTTCATTACTTTTAATTGATTAGTGGTGGTGTTTTACCTGCAAATTTTGTTCAATTTAATAAGATCTCTTTTAAGTTTACCTTTATCATATATGTTAAAGGGCCCATTGTAGGCTGGCCTCAGTAGATTTCAGAGCAGTTCACTTCTGAGCCAGCCACCGGTCTGCTTGAGTAATGCTAAAGCTACGAAATTAGTGGGTACCTCGGCTGTATTTCATTCAAATAACTATTTTTCTCTCCCTTTAAAGCACACAGCCTGTGTACCTGCAGTCGGTTTTTATAGTAGTTTTTCACTGGACGACAAGGCATATGTGTAGAGGTGCATGCGCAGGAACACATTTGCAGAGCCATAACTATTGTCCTGAGAGGGGGGGGGGAGGAGACAGAGAGCTTCGCCTGAGACTGCACTTTAGATAATAGAGTCCTGATAGCACTCCTGCTGCCATGTTCCGCATGCTATCCATGAACTCTCACCTTCCATGAATTCCATCTCAGTCTGTCTGTTGGCTGTAATATCTGACTGTGATACTATCCTTTCTTGATAAATGTAAGTCTGTGTATTGTGTGCCATAAATAATATTCATTATTCGTGGCCACATTTTGTGACACTATAGTTCATTTACAACACTATATATCCTGTTTATATATAGTGTTGTACAGTACTGAGCAAAAGTCTCCATCAGATAATGTTTTAAACTATTTATCTTGGCAGTAAGTGTGTTTTGCCAGTAGAACAACTATTTAAAAATATTAAATAAACAAATACAGGAAAAGTAGCACATTCCATTAATATCATGGTTAGGAGAACATACTGATACACATGATATCACTGTGGATTGTCACTGTTGGGGCAAAACCTCACTTCTCCGACTTTTATCAAAAGATATTCTAAAGGTATATGGCATGGTACATCAGATGAGACTTTTGCACAGTAATAGACATTTATTTGTAATAAGACTATCAATATCTATTGTCGCTGTCGGGACAAAACCTTATATCCCCCAAAAAGTTTACAGTAGAAGAAAAAAGCATTCTTTACTTTCAATATATTGGAATATATTGTTAATGTATGTTAACGTAACAGACGTTCATTCTAAGTCATTGTGGATCATCTCCATTGATCTGTTTTTCATGACCATTCAACACAATATAAAGGGCAGCAGACATTTTTCATAAAAATGGAGATAAAAGTAGTTTATTTTAGTTTTTAGGAGCTATATTCCTTGCATTATTTCTTTAAGGCACACACACACACACACACATATACACATATATTTCACACGAAAACCTATCTCCATTTTTGTCAGTCTTTGACATAATTTGAAACTGCCTGTTGCCTATTATATTGTGTATACATTTTATGATGAATTGACAAAAAGAAATGGCCCAAAACCATTTTTTCTAAGCCGCTTCTCCGTCAGGGTCCAAAATCTCCAAAATTGTAACTTTACAGGAGAAGGTAAAAAAATACTCTACTTTTAATAGAAGTCAGTGGAACCAGACTTTTTTCCAGGTAGTTTTAGGTCATTTGTTTTGGTCCATACATCATGAAAATTATACAGAGTGGACTATGGGTATTTATATATTATGTCAAAAACTGAAAAAAAAAGATTTTGTTCCGACAGCAGCGAGATATATATATATATATATATATATATATATATATATGTGTGTGTGTGTGTGTGTGTGTGTGTGTGTGTGTGTGTGTGTGTGTATATATATATATATATATATATATATATATATATATATATACACACACACCACACATTCAATGTTTAATATCATATATACCATCGCATTGTACCCTGTCACATTGTCATGCAGAATGTGAATTTGAGGTTGGTTCTTTGCATGCCAATTATGATTATTTAAATCTGCAGTGCACGTAAGGGCATTGTCCTCCGTTCGCCTCTGCTAAAGCTCACGGCTGGGAGCTCTGTGCTATTTTTACAGCCTTCGCTCTCACATTAAGTTAGTCAGAGAGAGCGTTGCGAAGCATGCTACCTGAAGGATGTAATGCAGCTCCCAAATGTGCACGCATGCTCCTGTATGCCAAAAAAAAAAAAAAGCTATTACCTTCCCCTTTAGCATCTGTTGCACGGAGACGGATTGCCCTCAGTAATTCCATTTTCCCCTCCGGATTTTCAATAAGTATGCTTGGTGCCACTTTAATTTATGGGCAGTGCCTCGGCGCCTAGCCATCAGTGTGTAATGCGAAACTCAGAAAGCTGTGAGCAGCTCTGACACCCTGACTCTTATTTATTTATATAAGAGCAGCGTGTTAGCTTTACAGTAGCTGTAGCATCACTGAGGAGAAGACAAGGCCGTGCATGAGTGGCGATTCAGTAGGAGAGTTATAAACACTTCCATGTGTTAGCTGGAGCTCGGCTGTTTATGGTGCAGACTCAAACATACGAATATTTGTAGTAATGATTCTTCTTGTTTTTCACAACCTTTTTTGTCAAGTTGGCTCAAATGCATATCATATTTACTTATGACCAAACTGTTATCAGACCATGTTTTGTGGCATGTTTATCAGATTTATTGGCACATCATGTCTAATTCTGCATATTCATCTGGTTAAATTGGACGAAAGCTAAACCTGACCCTACTGTTAATGAAGGGTGATCAGCATTGCTTTTGTTGTTTTATCATTTGTGCATGTCCCCCTCCTGACATAAGGGGCAGTCATTTTCATCCCATTCAGGCATACAAAATAGAGTCTAATTCACCCTAGATTAGTAATCTAAAAGTGTTGAATATTTCCAGTTCTGGGCACCAGGTTCTAGCTCAGTTTGTAGCTATTAAACTGCCAAAGCCAGACAAAACCCCATAATTACAGTCCTGCTATTTCCATTCTCATGTTTAATCATCTTTTGCCACTGAAAGACAGAATTAATGTTTTCCTTTTGTGCTTTTTTTCCTGTTTTGCACTGTATGTGTGTTTTGGATAAGCTTCTGAGTCAACAGAAGCCAAGGCGTTCTGGACGTCCACAGCTAAATTATAGTCTGCAGCCTCATACAGGACACAATTACAGTAAAACTATTATTTAGACTCATCAAGGAAGCGCATGCACCACCCCCCCCCCCCCTCCAGTCTGTTAATGCTAAAAACGAGAAAGAGATGTTTTCTGTGGAAAAAAATAGATGCTTATTTTGGTAAACAATTTTCTTTCTTGCTCTTTTATGCTCTTTCTCTCTCTCTCTCCCTCTCTCTCTCACTCTCACATTCATGTTCTCTCCACATACACGCATACAGTACGCACACACGCAAACACATGAGGTCTGTTCTTCTTTTTCTCTCTTTCTTCTTTCACTCTCACTGTCTCACTTTCTCACAAACAAGCCTGCAATCAGAAGCCACATAAATATGCACCTCTCTCCAAAGCTAGAAAGCGATTTCCATAACAAAAGTGCCCAGACAAAGCAAATTGCTATCCAGGCTGATTCAGATTGCACTAATTGACCTGGTTGATGACCATGCTCTTGTTTTATTTCTATCTCTCTTTTTTGTTGTTATTTTTTTTCCTCTCCTCCCTTCTCTCTCTTCTTCAACACCTCCATAACTTAACCCAGGATTACACCCCCTTCTATTATCTTAAAAACCATCGCCATGGCAATTAGGGAGGATGGAAATAACAAACTCTGACGTTTCTTTGCCTTTCAGGAGGGAGTAACATTCTCAGTCTTTTCAGCTGTAGCTCCAGAGCCTTAATTTGCACGTTGTTTCTCTCGAGTCGCCCTTCTACCCCCTCAAGTCCGCTCTGTATGAAGACTAATAATGTCCTCCAAACTACATGTTCATGTACAGGGGACATGGTGAAAGTGGCAGCTGGGAGGGTTGTTTTTGATGGTGGGGAAATGGGGGGCGTCTCTTATTTTAAAAGATCCAGGCACAGTCATGGAACATGCCCCACTCCCAGAAGAATGGCTGCTGGCTCCCTGTGACAAAACTAACCTGCCCTTCCGTCTCTCCTTCTCCCTCTCTCCACTGCACTCATCCTCCATCACTCCTGTCACTCTGTCGATCTGTCTGTCTGTCTGTCTGTTCTGCCTGGTGATCTATGCATGATTATATTTTAAAAGACTTTTTTCCATGTAATTAAAAGGGAACCTACTATTTATAATGTACTTGTCACCTGTATGTTCATGCAAGTAAGAAAATGACCAAAGTAATTAAATATAACCAAAATATGACACTGAACTTTATATTTATATTTAATATTGAAACTTTTACCCAAAGACATTTTTTAAAATCACCTGTTTAAATTCTTACGGATTTATGCAAAATAGAGGCCGCTCTTTTTTTCTTTAATTTCCAATCAATTAAGCTATTAAGTCCAAGTTATTCTTTTTTTTTTAGGAAATTATTCTGAAGAGATTAGATTAGAAAAAGAGATATTAGATTAAAGGCAAAGGAAAATAAATAAATAAAAGAAGAGTTTTCAGAGCTAGAGTTAAACAATTATTAAAATATAGTGAAAAGAATCTAAAAGGATGTGTCAATGTCAATAAGCTATTACTGAGAAAAGTAAATAGACAAAAGAAAAAGACAAAAAAGAAGAACATCTGCCAATCAAACAAAGAAGCTGCTGGTGTTCTCAGAATATTGGACTGATCACAATCCAGATCCTAGACCACAGTATCATTAAATGTCTTTGGGATTATTTGGGATTGTGAAAAGTAGGAAATGCAACCAACTTCCAAAATGGAACTTTGGGAATGTGGAAAAATATCCTTGCAGATTTCTTTGAACACTGAAAGCAAGTCTACTGAAAAGAATGGAAACTGTAATAAAGGTAAAGGTTGGCTCATTAAATGCTGAAAAAATTGTAGTTAGTTGTTGAGGATTTACTTCTCTGTTAAATATATGTTTTGTATTTTTTATTTATTTTTTCTGGGTGCTGATGAACAACCTTGTACTTAAGGATTATATTGACTGGAAACTAAATAAAGAGTGGTCTCTCTATATTTGTAAATCAAGCGAGAATTAGTGGAAGCATTAAAATGATTGATGAATTTTACAAACCTATAAAATATATTAACAAATGGGCTTTTCTTTTTTATATATGTTGTCATAAAGGCAATGTTCATGCCATTCCATGACACTGCTCTTAATATAATCAACTGTTTTAAGTCTTTGTACATTTACATTATAAAATACTTTTTAGCAGTTTGAAGATGAAGTGATATTTCATCTTTAAATATTTTCAGCCCATTTTTGCCCACATCACTTCTGCATGCATTCAGTATTATGCACAGTGGCTTTGTGATTTCAATGATACTGAGACAGAATCAACTGCTGTGTGGCCATTAATTCCACTCCTCTTTGCCTTGACCTTGAGTAGATTATTCTTTCACATGGGGCATAAAACCCCTGATGCTGACCATTATTCACAGATCCCTGCCATCCACCCAGGGGGCTTATTACATTTAAACTGATCAGTGCAATTTGATCTGAATGACATCAGGCAGACAGTGGGGGATATAAGTCTCACTGTAAACTTAGTGTGGCATATGAATGAGCCTTAGCTTAGATCTTATTAATGTAATGGATGCTCTATACAGCTTTTTCCATAAGGAGGTGCCATTTATGAAGCAGTGATGCCTTTGTCCTGTATCTCTCACATGCCGTTTTTTTGTTTGTTTGTTTGTTTTCCATGCATCCCTGTGTCTGTATGTGCATATGTGCAAGCATACTGTATATTTAGTGGAATATAGCAATAACGTGTCTTTTAGCATTTGACATAGGTTTTGTTTTATTTCAGTTGCAGGGAAAATGTGTTATGAAGTTGATTGAATAAGAAAGTTAAGAATATGAAAAATCTCTGCTTTCTTGATGCCTGTGGGAAATTAAATTATGCATTTCTTTCCTTCAGTGCTCATATTTTGCATTTTGTTTTTGTTATTTCCCTTTTTTTGGTGAAAGTGTGTAAATATTGTCCTTTCCCTCTGTTCAGGCCAAGGTTTTATGTATGATTGCATATCTGAGATTGTTATATGATTATATAATTACATATATTTATATATAGAAATTGACTACTTATTGATGATATGTGGGAATAAGGCTCTCTAATCACTATCTTGATGCCTCCAGGTCACTTGGGGAGACTGGCAGTGGAGAAAAGCTGGAGCTAAAGATGACTAACATCAGTGCTGATGTGCTGGACATGCTCCTGGAGTTTGTCTACACAGGCTCGCTGGTCATCGATTCGGCAAACGCCAAAACTCTGCTGGAGGCTGCCAACAAGTTCCAGTTCAACACTTTCTGCAAAGTCTGCGTGTCTTTCTTAGGTAGGAACTGTCAACTAGAGTTGCATCCCATATCTGTGGCCAGTATATTATTCAGAGACAAATGGGAGAACGTAGTTATTATTGCTTCCGTTGGCATAGTGGATAACACCACAGCCCTACACATAGGAAGCTACTCTGTAGAAAACATTAAAAAGGCCATCAGAAGCTAAATAACATAAAACATATATATATATATATATATATAATTTGATTACAGTACTTATCATGTCCACAATTAGGTGTTAATTACTAGTTATTTGATCCAGTTAGAAATTTCACATCAATGCATCTCTACTCTTAATGGTCTATATAACCTTTTATTTTTTGCAGCAGCAGTGTTGCCTTTGTTCTGCTGTTACATTCTCTATGATTCTTCATGCACCCTTGTGTCTGTGTACATGCCTTCGCTCCGCCCCGTCTGCTGCCAAGCCAGCTACAGCTTCTGAATGTTCCTCCTCCATTCCAAGGAATTGTTGTTGGATTTGTAAAAAGGTCAGAGAACAATTGTATTGAAATGTCAAACGCAGTGTCACAGGCTGTGATATGATCCGGCTCTGTTTAGGCAGATCGATGCAGGCTGGGGCCGGGCTGGAGGTGGCCTGCAGGCTGACCAGCTGACTGGACAGCCTACCACAACGTGGAAGGGCGTGGGTATGAGACGCCCAAATGCAAAGCACATAATTTAATATTAAGGTTGAAAGGAGTTCTTCAAAAGTCAAAGCGGCGTAGTTTATGCCAACTTTGACATTTGTCTCAAGGTTATGGACAAAGTGAAGGCAAATCTTTGGTTTGAAAGGTCAGCTGAGCCAGGCGGTGAGAGACAGTGAGAGAATACCACTGTCTATTGATTTGTTTGTTTTGTTCATTTTCACGTCTGAAAATGTGCTTTGGCAACATGCAGAGACGCCCGGAGAACCATCTGAAAGCTCAAATCAAATAAGAGCAAATCTGATGTGTGATAAAGAAAAGTTAGAACTTGTGGCCTTGACGGTTTTTTGAGCAAAGGAATGATAGCATGTCAGGTTCTGTGCAGTATAGAACATCTGATCCAGAGAGAAAACACAGCAATATGTTGAAAATATAAGAAAAGTAAAAAATGAGCTGCATTAAAGAAACCTTTGTGATTGCTGTCAGAGTTTTGCTTCTCATGGCCAGCTTTAGATGAGAATCTGCAAAAGTTACATGTGTTTATAGAAATCATGCAGGGAAGCAAGATGCTGTACATCTGTACAGTTGTAGTGCTGCTGCTTAGAGTTGTCCATAACACATAGGTTTGTGTATGTGTGTGCAGTACTTTGCAGAAGTCAAAGACTGCTTTGCATTTATGTGATTTTTTTTAAGTACAAGATCAAGAGATATTTCTGAGGAGATTAGATTGCATAAGGAAAGAAAATAAGTGGAAAAAATGGTTAGAAGTTATAGAGAAAATGGGACTCTTAACAGCTGTACAAGACCTGTTAGACCATCAAAACACCATCAGATAAAAAGCACTTAAAGCTTTTGTCATTGAGAGAGAAGAGAAAATCAAGCTGCCTTCTTGCTTGATTTGAAAATCTGCAAATCAAACAAAGAAGCTGCTGGCGTTCTCAGATCATTGGACTAACCATCCCAGAGTGCAGTGTCATTAAATGTTTGGGATTGCTTGAATCTTGAAGTAGAAAACATCTTCTAAAACTTAACTGTGGGTATGTGGAAAAATATCCCTGCAGATTTCTTTGAAAACCTCAAAGCAAGTCTCCTGAAAAGAAGCTTTAATAAGGACAAAGTTTAGATACCCTAAATTCTGAAAAATATTATGTTTAGTTGTTGAGGCTGACAAACAAATAACTTGCACTTAATGGCGGTTTTGACTGGAAATTTAATAAATGAAAGGTGGACTTTTGCATGGTAGTTTATGTATGGAGAGTGTGTGCAAGTGTGAGTGTGTGCAAGTGTGAAAGTATGTGTATGTTCATATCTGTGTGTGTGTGTGTGTGTGTGTGTGTGTGTGTGTGTGTGTGTGTGTGTGTGTGTGTGTGTGTGTGTTTTTTCATGCCAGTGCTGGGCATGTACCTCACTTTGCAGTTGTCTGCAGCATGCCATTTATGGCCCCTGGCACAAAACTCCTGAAAAAAAATCCTCTGTTCCTTTTGTATGAGGAAAAGGCGTCTGACCCGGTTTATGGTTGATGGCACGTTACATCCCTACGTCCTTCCAGACATAATAAAAACAAATCTGCCCAGGCCAGATGTCCACTAAGCCAGAAGTATATTAACGAGATGTGATTTGTTTCATTCTGTTTTAAATTTGAGACAAACTGAGGCTGGATTTAGTGCATCTTTGTAGATTTTACTTCATGTGGTGTGCAAGTTTTATATTTATTGTAACAGGTTTTGTCTGGTAAGTTCATCATTATAAAAAGCCATATGATCTGCTTTTTGTATTTGTATTGTGACATGACATCCTTTGTGTTTTTAGCCACAATGAATGTATATGTATATATATGTGTGTGTGTGTGTGTGTGTGTGTGCACTTCCCAATTTTGCTTCAATTTGATTAGTGCCCCAGAAATAATGCTTTTTTTTATTTGAGTATTTCTTCTCATTTTAATTGTTGAAACTTTTTGTATGTTTTAATTTTTTCAAGATTCTAAAACCTTCAGATTTTTTATTATAGAAATATAAAAAAAAGCTAATTTTCATCTCTTTACAGAGATTACAGTTTACCTACTTATAGTTTCATAGTATTTAGTGAATAATTTATAATAGTTATTGAATTGTATGTCTTAAGGCTCCTCACATACTGGGTGGCTGATGCGACCCCTCATGCGTCCCTGTGGGGGCTTAAGGCACCAATAAGAGCTTTACCTGCCGGCGCTAATCCCCAGGATGGCATCCCAGCCATCCTTGGGCTCAATCGATTGGCCCTGATGTTTGTCCCTGGGGTGCTTTGAGCCAGAACGCTCTTCTGAGCTTCACAGATACATAGCCCAGATAGCTTTTGCTGCCTTTCTCCCCTCAACCTTGTGATCTTTTATGGATGTAAGGGACAGACGTGCTCTCTCTCCTTTGTGCTCTTCAGAGAAGCAGCTGACGGCCGGAAACTGCCTGGGGGTGCTGGCCATGGCCGAGGCCATGTGCTGCACTGAGCTCCACAACATGGCAAAAGCTTTCGCCCTACAGAACTTCCCCGAAGTGGCCGGACAGGACGAAATCCTCAGCATCTCCAAGGAGGACCTGGTCAGTTACCTTTCTAATGACAGCCTCAACACCAAGGCAGAAGAGCTGGTCTATGAGACGGTCATCAAATGGATCAAGAGGGACCCGACAAACAGAGTGCAGGTGAGTCTCTCTTTGGCTTCCATTTTGCCTGGGTTAATGTTGCAGCAGTGATGATTTGGTGATTTCCCTGCTCAAATGCACCAAATTCGATTTAATAAATGCCTTAAAATCCCAGCTTTGTTCTGGGACATCTCAAGGCTTACGATTTAGTCACTACAAAGACTATAGTGTAAATTGCTATAATTTAAGATATGAATCTGTCTAATAGACATCCAGACCTGCCGGTGAGTTCTGAACACTTAAAGAGTTAACCATTAAAAAATGTGAACGTTTCTGCCATTTATCTGTGATTCTCCATTGTATCTGCCATTGGCCTACAGTTGAAAATTTGGCCAAATAGGCTAAACTGGCACATTTACAGAAATGTTTATTTATGTGCACTGTCTCTATATCTAAACTAAAAAAACAAACAAATGTGAGTGGTACAGCATTTGTTTCACATGTAAAGAGTGTGATTTAACAAAGCTGAGAAAAAAATTTATTCAAGCAATCAATAATAAGTACTTATTGATCTGAGTTTTAGTCTGAATAAGCTTACACAATCAATAAGAAAAAAAAGAAAAGAAAATCACAGTGTATCCAACAATAAAGGAAACCCTGTACCTCTTTTATACAGTGATATATAACATTGTAGCACACAGATACACGTGCACAATATAAATGTGCACGTGCCGTAACGGAAGATTGAAGTTAAAGGGAAGTTCTACCAGTTTTTCAATGCTTGAAAATTAAAAAAAAGTCATTCAGGAAGCATTTTTGTTGGAAAATGTATTTGTTTACCTAATTGTGACACATATGATTTTTTTAGAGATATGTGAAATACTTTAATAATGATAAAAATATTCCCATGTCTTCTCTTCTTAGCCATAATAAGCCTGACAGCATTAATGTCAGCCATGCCTGCTTTTGCTGCAGTAATGTGAAAGGCTGTACTTTCAGGCAAACACCAAAATTTGCCTACATTCAATATTACGGTACTTGAGAGGTATTGGATAAGCTGTGACAAACTTGATTGTAGATTTCTTTATGAAACAGTGTTTTTATTATAGCCATTAAACAAACAGTCCTACATGTTCTCCCGAGCTCATCACATCTAAAAATTTCTCAGCGTCACTTACAGCAACAACACTGTTGATAACTAACTTAAATGGAAGCATTTAACTTTTTATGCCTAAATGAACTGCTCATTCACCTGCTTCATGTTAAAATGTTCAAATTTAAATGGTACAGCAGTTACAGCAGTAGCCTCAGACACAAGAATGTTGTACACAAGAATCTGTAGTTATTGTAATCATTGGAAGTTATTGAACCAGCAGGGACGCATAAATAAATGTGAGTTGAATAAGTATCTAGCATGGTTCGGTAGCCAAACAAAGTTATCTAGCTTCTCTTTCAAACATGTAGTGTGTGTGTGTGTATTGTAATTGCACTGCTTTGTTAGAGTGCATTGATATGCTAGGAGACTTTATTCATATCTCAAAAAGGATTTTTTTTTTGTTATTAGTAACATGCCATGTTCAGATGCTCCCACATGTAATCCAGTTAATAATTAAATTCTTTAAGTGATAATTTAATGGTTGCTTATTTGTGTTTGTAACATTGCAGCATGAAGTCATAAAGTTTTTTAGTTTTTAACTAAAGTTATAGTTTAGTTTTTTTAGTTTTTAAACTGCATTATGCCATGTTATCTAGGTGAGGACTCCCGTAACTACACACAGCAAATGTCAAAAGAATGTTTGGTTGTTATGTTTTTCTGAAGAAGAGAAGAAAATAACATGGTATCGGTATCTGTCTTAAAAATGCTATATCAGTTGGGCTCTACTTTCCAGGGTTCACACTAAAGACAGATGTGGGTCACTTACAAACATGAATATGAACGGTCAAAACAGAAGCATTGGATCTGGGCAAAGAGTAGTAAGGCGTGTAAAATGAACATAACTTTTGAATGTGCATTAGTACTCAATGTCCTTGTTGTAGTTGCTTAAGCATATGTGTAGAGTGGTGGCAACATAAAACTAGCACACCACTGGAGAGGTTTGAGGTTTTCAGAAACCTGGACTTCCAGTCTGCGAGCATGCTCTGTGGGGATGCCAAAAGCAAAATGCTCAGAGCAGATGTAAGAAGTGAACATAAAGGACTGAATTGGTGTTTCATATTTAAAAATGCCTGAGTATAAATCAGTGGAGGACTGAGAGCTGAACGTGGTCTGCAGGTATGTTATTGGAACTGAGGTTTGCCCTGTCTGAGTGAAAGCGTTGGACACAGCAGGAGCACTAAACCCCCTGAAGTGTCTCTGTTCCTTTAAGGATCAAAAGAGCTGTGCGCGAGGCTCCAGACAGTTCAATAGGGCCTCTTCAAATCTCCCTCCGTATTGAAGAAGTTTGGGCTCAGAGAGGCCAGAAACAGGAGTGGTCAGCAACTTTTTCCAGGCCTTGCCCTGTTTTGTTCACTTCCCAGAAGATCGAGGCTGCTTATAGCTAACATAAATAAGCGCTGAGGCTCCACAGAGCTGCTGCTAGAATCAGATATTCAGGGGCTGTGTGGCATGACATTAGGCTCTTTGGAGTCATGATGGAGCGCGGTGGCTGTCTGAAATAGCTGAGGCGTGTGTGACAGAGCCGTTGCATTGAGCTGCTTAAGAAGCGGCTCACACACTTTCAGCATGCATTTGTTCACCATAAAACAGGTCCACTACTGGCCAGTGCTGGAGTTTGTGTGTGACGCCAGGACATTGGGTCATGAACACAATTTTACCATCCTCTCTTTCTTTTGCGGTCTCTTTCAGCCAGCCAGGCTAGACTGTGATGGAAGTGTTTTGATTGAAACTTGTGACATTTCCCAAGGATATATTGAGCCCAATTGTCACAGTCAGTATACAGGGAAAAAAACATAAAGCCAAATGCGGAATGTTGTTCCTCATAGAAAGCCTTTGTTGGTGTCAACGGTACAAATATGCAATTTTCACTCTGTGAAACAGGACCTAAAAGGACATATGAGGGAAAAGTGGTGCATGAGGATACAGGAGCAAGATATAGTTGAGATGAGAAAATGTTTGTGACAGAGATAGTCAACAGGAGTGGAATAAAAAAAAACAAAAAAAACAGCTTGTTTTGTCAGCATTATATGTAAACAAGTCATTTTCTCACTTTGAGCTAATTACCTCTGATTTAGCACCCGCTCCTCTGTGAGCAGCCTGACTACTTAGCTTAATTTCAGCCACGATTCTGAAGTATTGCCGCCATGTGAGATGATGTATGGAGGCATGTTGGGCAATTCTTCATCTCGCCATCTTAATTTGCATTAGTGTAACACAGTGAGTCAACACAGTTTTCCTGTAGTCATAACACTGGTCCCATGTGACTGGCAAGAAAGAATAATGCTGCTGCAAATAGCTCATGGGGCTTAAAAATTTTACATGCCATCGGAATGATTGATCCTGCCCTTATGCTCCTAAATGAGCTCTTTTTCTGCCTTTGCATTATTAGATATGGGCCCAAACGGACTGAGCCAAACAGCATGACAATAATCGTTTACTCATATGATTGTTGTTTATGTTCCTCGATCTCTGCAGTAATTATGATTGGAATAAATCATGACAAATGTCTAGCATGAGGCGATCGCCTGAGGACCTGCTTGTCAGTTACATTACGTCCATGTACATAGGAGTTGACCCATTAAGTGTAAACTCTTCCAGCCCTAGTCCATGTACTCTATTCGTTGAGTCTAAACAGTAGTCTAGCTGTCACTCAGGCTTGGAGCTGGAGGCTGCTGCAGTAAACTCCCACTAGTGTAAACAGCAGGAAGCCAGGAGTGCAGAGCAGTGAGTTTACTCCTGTCATGCTGTGGAAGCTCCAATATCATTCCTCTGCAGATTCGGAGAGCCAGCAGCAGTTCCAGACATGAAGTCAAATGGCAAGATGTCATTTTAGGTTTGTGGTTAGGGTGACTTTGGCTACCTGGTTGTAGCTTTTGTTATTAGTTAGCTAGTGAAAACCTTTATTTATAAAAGGTTATATTTACAGTTATTGACTTGTAAATTATGAGAAAACACAACCCTTGACCATTCATACCATAAGAGCCAGTATGTGGGTGCATTTCAGTTCTTCACTCTCATAATTACAGTACAATGCAAAGAGACCTTCATTTGTATACAGTTTTCAGTCAAGAAGTTTTTCAAATAAATCTGCACACCTTCAGAGTTCGGTCTTGCTTCTCACGAGCCAAGTAATCCAAAATACATCCAGTGATGTTGAGGGCTAGACTCTGGAGTGGCCAGTCCATTGTTCTGAGAAGACCAGCAGTTTCTTTGTTTAATCAGTATATATTTTTTCTTTTTCCTTTTGTCAATAAAGACATCTTGACAGTTACAGATAGTCCTTTCAGACTCAGTGTTGAGTTGTCTTCTTGCAGTGGAAGGATAGACAGAAACACGTGCATTTTTCAGCTCTGATGCAAGAGTGGAGCTTGATTTTCTCCTCTTCTCACAGATAAAGCTTTACTGTTTATCTGATGATGACAGTTTTGGTGGTCTAACATGTCTTGCACAATTGCTAGGAGTCCCATTTTCTCTATACATTCAATTATTTTTCATAATTTTGAAACTTCTTTTGTCAAATCTCCTTAGATATATCTTTTGAAAAATGAATAACTTGTGCTTGATGGCCATTTTGACTTGAAACTAAATAAATCAAAGTTGGACTTGTACTTCGTATAACTTATATAGCAGTTTAATATTATTGACTGAGTAAGCAATAATACAAGTCTTATTGAATATTAAGTACTAATATTTAGTTCAGATAGCTTAAACACAATGAATAGACCTAAAGATGAGCCTATAGTAACTCTGAATATTATGGGCACATATGGCTATAATGTTCAATAAAATAAATAAAACTGCTATCCATCAGATCAAAACACTATATATCAAATCCTGTATGTGTGGTCTGTGGTGCACGGCCAACACATTAGAAGTAAGTCATGACTTGAATGCTGAAACTGCCCATTTAGAGCTGCTGGCACTGCAGCTCTGCATATTGATGCACCTCTAACATCTTTGGGGAGAGTAAGTGTGGAGTGCTGAAACACAGGCCTTTTTCTAACCCCCCTGTTCCACAGCCCAGGCCACATGCTTTCAATTAGGGAAGGCCCCTTTTACTGCCAGCAGGCCCATTAACAACATGCCCTGACCAATTCCAGCCTCTACTTTATCTGTACCTGCTGAGGCTGCATGACAAAGGGATTTGATTAATAGTGTGTTTTGAAGGAAGAACTAATACGCAGTCCAAAAGAGTGCTTAATGACAGTCCTTACAGGACAGAGGGAATCAGTATTCACACTATAATGGTCCGTCTAATGCAGTGGTCAGAGAGTAACAATACATGTGCCACTATTGATGTTCTGTTCATGTCCCTGGCAGATAGGATGTATTAACTGCGAGAGTCGTGCTGGACATTAGAACATGGAGAGAAGACCTGATCCTAGGTTTTCTGCTCCAAAGACATATAGATAAGGATTATGGAGTTTTTAAGGGGTCTTTTGGTTGTATTGGTGGAGGAATTTAATAAGTAGTCAATTATAATGTCTTTTTTTTCCTTTTCTTTTTGCATGAATTTTAATCCTTAAAGTGCATGCTTATTATCCGGTTATTGCTGGCAAGATTTCTACCAATCATTACTATATCGTTGCTGTTAAATCAACCTTGTAACACAATTATTTTTGAGTTTTTTTGTGTTTATGTAAAATATTTAAAGATATTGTCAGCTCTCAGCTACTATAAGCTTTCCTGATAACTGGATCAGTAGATATGGTCTAAAAATCAAAATGAGAATAAAATATATATTTTTTAAACATTTTTTTCACATTCATATACCGTTAAAGTGAAGAGCATTGTTCATTCTGTAAAGTTACTGATGTTATGTTATATTGCATATATATATATATATATACTGGTATATATAGTTGTAGTACTATAGTAATAACTACTATGCAATTACTATATAATAACTATGTAATAACTATTAAAGGCTCTAGTATTGTGTATGGTACTTGCTACAAATAATCAGTGGATAGTATGAAGCTAGCATGTACATTGTGTATATAGGAGAATGAAGAAGAGTGAGCTCTTAGTTTTACTTCATGGGATAAAATATTTGAGTTAATTCAATTAAATAAGTAAAGCCAAATGCGCTAAGTGAGCCATCACTAAATTCCCACGTAATGCTGTGGGGTTAGGGCAGCAGCTGCTGTATAGAGCAGAATTGGAGGCTGTAGACCATGGCTTCAGCACTGTGTCTGTTATGCGTTCATTATGGTTCAGAAGCAGAGTTCCAGGCGCCAGGCCAGCTGAAGCTCGCCTCACTGAGCCCACTGCTACCCCCCCACCCCCACCCCCCACCCCCATATCTTTTATATTACTGTGTCTCATTCTCTCTGTCTCTTTCTTACTCTCTCTCTCGCTTTCTCTGTCTCTCCCTGAAGGGGAATACCCCCCGGATGAACTTTATGTGTGTGTGTGAGGGAATGTTTCGCCGGCTCATTTCTCCTTGCCTGGCTGAGGTTATATTTAAAGGAGAATAAATAATGTCTCTCAGTGCAGGTATCGTTTGTATAAAAACAACATGTGGCCATGTGATGACACTCATATACACACACACACACACACACACACACACACACACACACACTGTGGTGCCCGCTGACAGCATGAAATGGAAAATTCTCAATGGGCATTTTTCATTTGTGTGAGGCCTCCCAGCATGCTCACACCTTGACTCTGTCATATCTGCCCAGCGTGCTGTCAGACTGATTATTCTCCAGCTCAGCGTAAATACGTCTTCTGTGTGTGTGTGTTAGAGCTTTAAGGAGGCCTGCAGTTTAGTCTGAAACCCAAAATACAGCCTGAGAATTTGCAGAATCGCATTATTTATAGGAAATCATTTTTCAGAACTAATCCAAACATTTTCTATTACATAAACTACTGTGAAAAAGTCTTAAGCACTTTGCAAGCAAACTAAGCAAATTCTTTTTATCTTGGGGATGAATGTGTTTTTGCTTGTTAAAAAACACCTTAAATCATTTGAATAACTGCAAATTAACACAGATAAAAAGTATTTTTGCTCATTTCTATTTATTCTAATATTTCTCATATGTCATTTTACATTGACTTGCCTCTGCCATCATCCTTAACATTAAACCATACAGCCCCTTATCAGTTGGTTAGTCGATCGAATTTCTATTTTTTTAAATTATATATGAAAAGACATTATTTATGTGTTCTTGTTCGATTAGGTGCTTATCTCATCTATATAGCACTCATCTCTCCAAATTAGACACTGCAGCAGTCAATTTTCAGTAGACATCAGAAGCTAGAATGTGTAACATGCAGTGGCTTAATATCCCAGTTTTACTCTTTCTAAATCTTAGAATTTAGACTAAAATTAAATATTTTTAAGTCTAAAAGCCTAAATTTCCTGTTTTCTCAGGACATGTGGAAACCCTCCTTTTCTGTCCAGGTCTAAACCTGATCTGAGCCAAGTAAAATTTTGTGTTATCGTTTTGAGCCTAGAACTGACACAAGCTTTAGAAAACTGTCTGAAACTGACCCAAACCAGCTCATCATCACCCAGAGCACGATGATAGTGCTGCTTACAGTAGTGATGATAATACTCATTATTAGATCACAAATAAAATAAAAATAAAGCTGAAAATAATAAGATCACCAAACAGTACAGGTTTTGGCTGCACTAATTTGTTTTCTCCTAAATTGATTTGCTGTTTATTTTCCATGCATTTGTGTACATGCAAATATGGACCTTGAGAACCACAGTGCTGATTTCTATCAACAGCCTGAGTAGCTGACTCCAGCATGCCAGGTCACAAAACCTTTTAAAATAATGAAAGTAGAGAGAATGTCCAGGTTAAAAATCCAGGTTAAGATCTATTAGGGCTTCATTCACATTACATGCCTCTTTGCCCAATTTAGAATTGATTTTTCTAACTTGATAATTCACATTTGTGTAGATGACTCAAATCTGTCATGAATATAAACAAACCTGCAACATGAAACAACCCACCTGCACACAACCTAATGAGTAACATCACGTGAATGATCCATGTGTGTCAAGAATAGCAAACTAACTAGTAGAACAAGGCTTCATTACAAAGATAATTTGCTTTAAACAGCTCTTAGCTGTTCATTATTAGAATGGCGGTGAAGGTAAAATGGATCAGATACGTTACTTTTGGACAGTTTACTAGCAATAACTTCAAATTAGGTACTGTTGCCATGGTAACGCTGAATGAAAGTGCATGTGTAGTGGAAAAATAAACACATGAAATCTGATCTCTTTAAGGTTGCATGGGCATGAATCAGAAAAAAAGTGGCTGAGGTCGATTTGTGTCCACGTCGCTCTGAAAACATGAGATCTGTGTCACTTTAGGGCTAAAATTGGTTTTGTGCACTGGAATGCAGACTTTTATATTTGATAATAGATTTCTGATTTGTGGTCAAGCAACCTTAATGAAAATGCTCCAATCGTAATTCCTATGTTTTTTTTTTTGTTTGTTTGTTTGTTTTTCACTGCACATGCGCCATCATTCAGCATTAATGAGGCAGCAGCATTAAAGCCAAAAAACTTGGAAAAGCAACACATCTGACCCTTATTGCCTTCATCTTTCTCTAATAATGGCCAGCTGAGAGCTGTTCAGAGCTAATTATCTCCACTATGAAGGCTTGTCCTGCTGGTTAATTTGTTTGTTGTTCATGACGCATGTGATTAATTTACGTGACATTACTGATTAGGCTGTACTCATATGGGTTGTTTTAGGACACCGGCTCATTCACATTAATGACAGATTTGAGTTTCTTACCTACATGAGTGTGAATTATCTTGTTAAAGGCTACATTCACATTCCCGGGTTGAAGTGGCACAAATCTGATTTTTTGCCTTAATGTGACTCAGATCTGGTGTTTTATGAGCAATGTCGACACACAAACCTGGTCTTTTCAAATCTGATCTGAGCCACTTTCATATGTGGTCCTAAATCGCATATGTATATGATTGAAGGCCATGCAACTTTAATGAAAACACTCAGATTGGAATTCATGTGGGTTTTTTTTCCACTTTTAACATGACAGCAGCACTGAACAGAGGTTAAAACCTGTAAACGGTGGAAAAGCAACACATCTCACCATTTTTGCCTTGTCTTGTTCTATTAATGAACATCTGAGAGCTGTACAGAGCTGTCTTTGCAGCAAAGGCTCATTTCATGTGATGTAACTGATTAGAATGTGTGCATGTGGGTCATTTTAGGACAGGGGTTCATTCACATTAACGACAGATTTGAGTCACTTACCTAAACGAGTGTAAACCATCATGCTAGAAAGATCAGGTCTGAGCAAAACATTGGATTTAAGCAATGAGGCTTGCAGTGTGAACGTAGCCAAAGAGATTTGGTCTGAACAAGAAATTGGATTTGAGCACTGAGGCCTGTAATATGAACATAGCCAAGTGACTCAATGATTCTGTCACATCAGGGCAAAACAACAAATTTGTGCCACTTCAGCTTGGTAATGTGAACGTAGTCTAAATGCAGGCTGTGAGAGCCCAAATGTGAAATTTGAACCCGAGTCCTATTGGGATCGGACACATATTTCCAGCGGAATGTGTGCAAGTGTGGCTTCAGATGGGTTTGAAATGAAGCATTTGAATCCTCCATTTGTGTCATATGTTTTGAGATGTATTCGTACGTTCAGCTTGTGAATAGGCACTCATGTGTGTAAGTAGCATACGTGTGCAGAATACATGTGAGAGAGAGCGAGACAGACAGAGAAAGGCCGTGCTCTGTCTCACTGGTAAGCCAATACATCTTGCATATTGGATGAGCTGAGTCTACTTTGGGTGAATCCATCTTGTGTGACTGTGTGTGTGTGTGTGTGTGTGTCTGTGTGTGTGTGTGTGTGTGTGTGTGTGTGTGTAATGTGTGTGTGTGTCTTCATTTCTATGATGTTTTTAGTCTTGTCTGTCTGTTCTGGGTGGGACCTTTTCTGCATGTGCATCTGTTTTGGAGTGTTGAAGTCAATTAGAATCATTCATAGTAACGTTGAATAAAGTATGTGCTAAGTTTTTGGCCAAAATCCCAGGCTGTAGCCAAAGTAAATTAAAAAATAATCTTGGCTTATTGTATTAATTACCTATATTCCACTTCTGTGTAAATACACTCAATAATAAAGGCAGGTGCTACTTACAACAAGTGCAAATGGAATGATGTTGCTGTGTACATAGTAACACCATGTTATTTACATTTACACAATTATGTGCTAATTTGTACTATTATGTGCTAATTTTGTGTATTTCTTGATACTGATTCAGCAGTATTAGCATATATTTCAACAATAAAATTATTCTGCTTTTCTTACGAGTTGAATTTGAGGTCATTCACACCAACCACTCTCTTTCTCTCTCAGGGTTATTGTCCCTGTTTGATTTGTTATTGCTTTTGTGCAATGTACATTTTGCACAAAGTTCCTCTGATCTAAAGATGTAATTAATTTTTTTTTATTATTTATTACTTAAGACAGTAATAATAGAGCGTACATAATAATTTACAAACACGATGAGTACTCTCTTCAACTCTCATAAATTAACATCGCTGAACTGCCGAAGTGCAAATTCCTGCTTTGTCCAGATGGGACAAGTCTTAAATATGAAGGGCAGTGGTGTTCTGTGTTTTTTTCTGCTGCATATTTATCACCTGGTAGATGCAAAATTGCTCTCATGTCTGGTTCTGGTTCTGGTTAGTACTTAATAGCTTTACTCTCCAGTTCTTTCTTGAATACAACTTTCTCCCAATTGTGCCTCATTTTTGTTCATGGAAAATATGAAAATTGCAGCAAACATAAGCATAAGTGTACTAGAGGCTACACAGCTAGGCTGCAGAGTTAATGCTATGGTCATGTAGTGTAAATAGATACTGCCAAATTTGTTATGAGGACTTTTCAAGATGAAATGCAGTTGTTGATGTTTGACAAAATTGGAACATTTTACTGTTTAATGAATATAACTTTCTTTAGATCAATATAAATCCAGTTAATTCATTGTTGGTCAGTCAAACACCCTGGTTGGTTAACTGTTTTATTATAATTCTGCCATTACAATTCAGTATATTTTTAAGCCTTAAAAGCCCCCGCTGTTGCTGCTAAGCATTAATTATTTTACACTTGAGACAGAAATTTGATAAGAATTCAACAAGAGGTTTTTGTTGTGTGTACAGTGCTGCTTTGTACAAAACTATGTGCGTCATGCTGGGCAGTAAAATGTATCAGCATTTGGCTTTGTGGCTTTGGTATTTTATATATATATATATATATATATATATATATATATATATATATATAAATGAAGCTATTAGTGGTGTGTTTGTATGTACCTTGTGTAATTGCATTTAAATATTATAGCAAATAATATTTAAGAAATAGTTGTACTTCCTCTGTCCAAATTAAATCTGAATGATACCAAAATAATTCAGATGAGAATTTGAATCATAATCAAATTGCATTCACGCCTCTGCAAATCAGTATTTCTCCCTACTGAAACTCTTCATTCTTATCTCTTTTCACCTCCATAATGCTGAAGTAAATTATGTGATTTCTGTACTCAGTCTAGTCCTTCTGCGTAAACACTCTGAATGTAGTTTCTTTTCCCTCCAGACAGTCATCCCCCCTCCCCCCCGCCACCATCACAGTAATCAACACCTTCCAGGCACATTACAGGCATAGAGTGAGTGCAGGTCCCTGAACGTCACCCAGCAGGTGCTAAAAGCATACCCAGGCACCAAGCCTCCAGGGCCGCTAATGGCTGTAAGAGTGCGGCCAGCACAGTTGCAGCCAGGGCCAATGTGAGGTGCCGGGATTAGTGCTGATTCACAGCTATGGAAGTGGCACACTGTTCAGAACGAAACCCATGAAGTGGAACAGCGGTGGAGCTGATTGAATGCAGGCTGTCAGGGGCCTTTAACATTGATTGAATGTGTGTGGCAGATGTAATGTTGGTGTCAGGCTCATTGGCAAATTGAGCCTTGTGCATGGTGGGAATTCAGATGCAGAAATTGGATACATGTAAATGAGTGGGTGTGTGCAAAGGGGTGTTGAGAAAGCGAGTGTTTGTGCGTAGGTCTACTGGAAGTCAATAGTAAAGACGCTCAGGGTGTATTGTAGCTGTTTGTGTTGAAGAAGCTTGTTTTGTCTCCAGTTTCAGTTGCTTATTGCAAAAGTTTGAACACCCACGGTCAAATTACATGTTTACTTGAATTTCTGAGTGCAAATAAGTACACATGTTCTACAGGGAGCGTATTTCAATATGGCATTATATGGCATTTAGGAGCTTTACATATTGTAAAAAAAAAAAAAAAAAAAATTAAATATGCCATAATTCTTGAACAGGCCACAAATAAAAGCGTTTTTTTGCTTTCTATAAAACAAAACTACATAACACTAACTTTTCATCAAATTTAAATAACAATCAAACATCACTCTTCTACTTATGAACACAAGCATTTAGAGTCTGTACAGAATTCATTCTCTTGTTTCAAAGAACTCTGAGTATTGCTGGAGTTTGAACACTCATTTGTGTTTCTGAAAAAGTATTCGAATACTTCTCAAATTCAACCTTAAAAACAGTAATATCTGAAGTTTATTTATTCTGACAGAACAGACAGAGCTGTCATTTTATTCAGTGTTTCACTTCTCACCAGCTGCACTAAACGCCCATCTTTAGTCCATTAAAGCACAAGTCTATTTTTTTTCAATTGCATGTGAGTGAGCTTAAACTCCAAAGAGGTCTGGTCAAATCACACTCCCACTTTCTATAGCTTTCTAAACTGTATTTAACATAACAATTTACTAAATGTGATGATCTTGTTGGTAGTTACATATCAGCTTCTGTGCTGTACTAAACAGTAAAACTTGTGATTGTGCTGTTAAGTTGGAGACAGACTGGACTGGACATATTTTTGTTTATACTTATGAATACAAACTTTATTGTTCATATGTAGAGGTACAAAGTCAAGAGGCTTCATGTGTGTAAATGTAAAGTGTCTGTATGCATTGGAGGTATATGAAATACCATATTTGAGCTAGTCTAACTTGTGCCTTCATCATGTACCAGCCTCTTATCACAGTTTGCAGTGAGCATTTTTCTTATTGTGTTCCCACATATGTGATTACTTTCTGAGGCATCTCTGCTCTTTTAGCTTCAGTGACAATGTGGAAGGCAGTTTGTTGCTGGCAAGAATTTTTGATGTGTTCATCTATGCAAGCTACAGTCATATGCATATGTGTCACACTTCCTGGTTCTCAGTCAGAGACTCATACTATCAAGGACTCCACTTCCCAGAATCCTTCAGTCTGTCATGAGACTCTTCCAGCCAATCACAAACCACCCATCAGGTCACCTGAATTCTAATCATCATCACCTGTTTATCTCAGTGGATATACCTGTCTGTTTGCTCCTGATCTTTCTGAAATATTGCCATTGTTCCGTCAGTGCATACCAAGCCATTTATTTTCCTGATTGCTGTTCCGTGTTTTGACCTCGCTTTGTATTCTCCAATTTACGATTCTCGTCCTGTTTTTGACTTTGTTGTTTGTACGTTTCTTCTATGGTTTTGACCCTTGCCTGTTTTTTGAGTTCGTTTTCATCTATTCCTGTATTTTCTGTTTGGCTCTTCTGGTTATTGACGTGGTCTAGTGTTAACTCTGTTAATCTCCTTTCAAATAAACCCTCTGGGTTCATTTTTATCTGCACGTGTCTGATTTGCAAACCCAGCGCTACAATATGTTTGAGTGCCCCTGATCAAATGACATGTTTTGTTGATTTTCTAAGTAAAAAGAAGTTATAACATCCTCTACACAGAACATACTTGTAATTTACAATTACTACTTACTTGCTGTTTTGGGGCAAAAAAATTAAAACATACATTGTGGCCTGTGCAAATGTTATAGCACATACTAGATTTTGTGTTTTATTATTTCCCAACAACATGTTAAAATCAGCCCTTCAGTAGAATAAAATAGAACAAAATTATGCACCTAAATTAGCAGAAAAAATGCCATTTTTGCTGTATAGTGTATTTGTTAAAAAAAATCAGATATTAACAAAAACTGAAAAAGGCCTTTGCTCATAAAATTTATGTTGTAAAGCTTTTAAATGCTAAATACAGAAACGTACATCAGTGTGACAAATGAATACCATATATAATGAAGTTTGCAGATTATTTGGGCTGGCCCTGCTATGTGAGAGGAATAATATAAAATTTCACACTGCTTTTGCTAGAGAACTCCAGCTTTTAGGGGCTAAAGGAGAAAAAAACAAACATAATGGGTATATTCCAACAGGGCAGGGCAACATCCTGGACCGCTCAGCAAGTGAGGGGAAAGGATCAAGGAAATCCAGGTGACAGCATGACAGAATAATCATCAAATTTAAATTCCACTAAGAGCTAGAGGTACTACACTGAGAACTGTGTGAGTAAAATAAATGAAACTACTCTGGTCTACAGACAGCAGTGAAGAATGCTTGGAAAGCATTTTCTTTTACATCATACAAAGCACTGAAACACTGCTGGTTGTATATTCTCTATGACTGCGTTTATATTTGTTGCATATCAAGGATTGTAAAAATGTCTGATCAATTCTGCTGGTATAGTGTATTGTAGTATACTGAAAACATGACTAATTCTGTCTGCCTTGCGCAGTGACCTAGCTTAGAGTGCCTTGGCATGGCAAGGCTATTTTAGAGGTTGGTCAGGGTGAACCAGCATTAATCCCTGTCCAGTAGAGCCTGCCCCAAACACTGCTGAGTGCTCCACATGCCTTTAAAAGCCCTTTCTGCTGAAGCAGCTAGGATGGCTGACGATAGCAACACCTGGGCCTTTCCACTGCATGCTCGCGCAAAACTCTGGACTTTAATACCTAAACACAACGGCTCAGTTTTCTCACTCTGTTGATTTTAGCAGTCAGACTGGACACCACATGGGTCATAACTGCAAAGACGGGTTCTGTATGAGGTCCAGCTGAACCCATCCATTATTCATCAGGTCGAGAATTCGCCCTCCCTGCGGCATGTTTTTTCCTGTCCTTCAGGCTGAAGAATGTCACTTTGGAGAGGCTTTTGCTTTTTTGCTCTGTGCGCACTCCTAGCGGATTGCATATTTTAGCGCAATCATTTAATCGTCTATTGCAGGACAGCTAGCTCGCAAGTATCAGCGTTTTTGTAGCGAGTCAGATTTATGAGCAGGAGCAGAAATCCCCCTGCTGCCTGTTAAAGCTCTCGCCTGGTCCCCGGTGGCGACCCGGCCCGGGAGCTGATGATTATTTTTTGTAACCGCTCCAAAGCTGTTTGGCTGAGCTGCACCACTGGCAGGGGCTGTGGAGGTTGGGGGACTAAGGGTGGAGACAGGCTAGCAGGACATATACTAGCAAATATTTGGAATCTACAATCAAAAGTTAGGAGTCTTCATTAATTTATAATATATATAAATTATATATGTATGTAGCCTCTCTTTGCTCTTAGAATGATCAATTCTTCATGGCATGGATTCCACAATCCATGCTGAAAACTTTTTCTTTGAGATTCTGGTCCATGTTGACATGATTGCATCATACAATTCCTGAAGATTTTCCAGGTGCCCTTTCATGCTGTGAATCTCCTATTCATCCACATCCAAAAGGTGTTTTATTGGATTCAGATCTGGGGACTAAAGTCATTAACATGTTCAAGAAACTAGATTGAGATTACTTTTGCTTTGTGACGTGGTGTATTATCATGCTAGAAGTCTCTATTAGAAGACGGATAAATTGTGACCATGAAGGGATACACATGGTCAGCAGCAGTTCTCAAGTAGGCTGTGAAATCCAACCATCTATGTGTCTCAGCAGAAATCTAGATTCAGACAAGACCATGTTTTGCCAGTCAACTGTCTAGTTTTGGTGCGTGTACCCACTGCAGCCTCAGCTTTTTGTTCTTTGCTGACAGAAATGGAGTCTGATGTGGTCATCTGCTGTTGTAGCCCATCTGCCTCAAGGTTCAACATGTTGTGCATTCTGAGATGCTTTTCTGCTTACTACAGACAGAGTGGTTATCTGAGTTACCATAGCCTTTCTGTCAGCTTGAACAAGTCTAGCTATTCTCCATTGATCTCTCTCATCAACAAGGCATTGCACATCTGCAGAAACACTGCTCACTGGATGTTTTTTTATTCTGTTGTGTGTGAAAATCCCTGGAGATCAGCAGCTATAGAAACATCCAACTCATCTGGCACCAGTAGTTATGCCATGGTCAAAATCACTAAGATTACATTTTTTGTGCTGTATCTGCATGCTTTTATGCACTGCACTGCTGACACTCATGCTGATTAGATAATTGCATACATTAGATGTACATATATAAGGAAATAAAAGGCATAAATTGTGCACATAAACAATTAAAAAGAAGGGCAAAATCTAGATGGAAAGTTTGTACATGTCATTGGTAAGAGAAAAAAAATGTCTTTAGTCTGGACTTAAAGATGTCAGAATTTTGGGCATATCTGAAATCTTCAGCTTTGGCCCATAAGCTAAAAGTTGGTCCATGCTTGTTTCTAATTGTGGGCACTGCCACCTGACCAGTCCCGAGTAAGTCTGAGAGGCCTGTTTGGTTTGTTTCCTTTGGGTATATAAGAGATGTGTTTTGGTCCTAAGCCATCGAGGGATGATATTTTGCAAGTATGTTAAATATGTAGTTGTGTTTAACTGGGAGCCAGTGTAGGTATTTCAATAGGTGAATAATATGCTCAGTTCATTTTGCTTTGGTGAGTGTTCTAGCCTCTGTGTTTTAAGTAAGCTGTAGCTGTAACTCATACTACGATTTCTGTTGTATTTCTCGGTCTGTGCAAGCATGAGAACAGACAGTGGATATCACAAGATGGCAGCAAAACACTGTTGGACCAGTTGAAACCAAACACGAAATAAAGGATTTAAATATTGTTCAATCTCAATATGATTCAAGTTCGTATTTTTATGTAAAGTGGCACGATGTTTAAAATGGCATGATGTTTGAGTTTTTGTGATGTTTATGTCACATCTTCTTCTGTGAGTTTATTGGCTTGTTGTAATACAGAAATCTTATTACTGCCTGACTAATGTAGACCCAGAGTTTCACATTATCTGATTACTCAAGTCCATGTAAACTTGTTGATCAGCTTACTGATAAAATCTGATTTTCTAAAGTTATCAGATTGTTAAATGCATGTAAACACACTCATTGATTAGAGCATCTAAGCATTCATTTTCATGACTGAATTATAATGCAACTCCATTTCCAAAAAAAATTGGGATCCTGTACAAAATGTAAATAAATGAAAACATATATTAAACGTGAAACATTTTACCATTTCATGAAGAACATTAACTCATTTAGAACTTGATGGCAGCAACATATATCAAAAAAGTTGGAACAGGGGCAACTAAAGGCTGGAAAAGTAAAAGGTACTAATAAAAAACAGCTGGATGAGTAGTTTGCAACTAGCACACATGACTGGGTATAAAAAGAGCATTTTAGAGAGGCGGAATCTCTCAGAAACAAATATGGGTGGAGGTTCACAACAGAAATACAAAGATACAAAAATACAAGTCTGAAGAATGATTAATAAACAAAACACATTGCTGATGAAATATTAGGAACATCAGTAACATTAATATTGGAATACTAGTGGGGGATATATAAAAAAATAACTTTGCTATAATGTTGCTAAATATATTAATTCAGCAAATAAACAATAAATATGCATTAAATTGTATAGAAGTATGTTCCCTGCATAGGATGTTTTAACTTCAACAACATGTAATTTCACTACTGGTACCCAAACTTATGCATATGTTATATAAAAATTGATTCCAAATAATATATGCTGTTCCATTATTTCGGACCATGTGTCCAGACCACCACCGTCTTTAATCCTCCATCCCTCAGTCAGGAAACAGCACTGTTGATGGCCTGCTGGGGACATTTCCTGTGCCCCGAAACCGACAGCCAGTTTTTACATTAATACATTTACACTGAAAGCAAGCACGCATGACATTTCATTTCAGCTATCCAGGGCCACAGCTGAGCCAACTTGGACATAATCACCCCAGGAAGTTTAGTTACAAGGCACATTTGGGAAGTATTTTAGTAGGAATACATGTAGGACAAAGGATTGAAGTGCAGCCAAGACTTGGCAAACGTGAAATTCCTTGGACTTGGCCTCTAGCCTTATATTGTTTGTGCAACAAAATTTTGGCTAAATAGGATATTTTGAAGAGGGGAAAAAATGAAGAGAAATTGCTAGATGCAATTGGTGTATCGCGAGGCTGGTAAGAAAATGTCAACTCAAGTATTCCTTGTACAAATCTCAAGTGAGTCTAAAGTGAATGTGGCCATTGTCCCAAGGTCAGAGCAGGTAAGGCCTGGTGGTTCGCTGAGTCCTCCTGCAGCTTTGGCTCTGAAAGGGAACACAGGCACAGGTGCTTGAACAGGCCACATGTGTGAACAGGCCTTTATGTAAGAGATGGTGTGATGGCCCGGGGTGAACAGGTCAGTCCGGCCGCTGTCCCTGTCAGCCCGTGTTTACAGACCCAACACTAACGCGAACAAACACCCCGCAGAGCCCCTGTTCTCAACAATCAAGCCATCAGCCTGCAGAGCCCCTCACCATAGCTAACTTCTATCAGACCTGCTCATCCCCAGAGACAGCTGCCCACCACACACACACACACACACACTCTCATGGGAGTATCTGTCATCTCTGATGCCACTGATAGGACAAAAGGATTGATTGACGGATTTGATAGAGTGAAGCTGATCTGAAATAAAGAGGTGTTAGAAAGGTTCATCTTACATGAAGTGAATCTTTGCAATGTGTTTAAAGGGGTAATTTTTATACAAATCTGGATTTCCCTTTCCTTTTTAAAAAACTTTTAAAAAAAGTTTAATGTACTGTATAAACATTGTTCTAAATACACATTTTGATAACATATTTACAACTGACTTCAGTTTTTTTATTAAACTGTTATGCAGAGGTGTCAGAACTGTGCTCAGTTCTATTCAATGGGGTGTCAGTTACATCATAAGTATTAAAAATACCATAAAATATCTCATTATTCTAAAGATATGTTGACCAAAGTCAGATTTGGAAAAAAAATGCTCCATAATTAAATGGAGGGAAAACAGAGAACAATTCCAATTTTCTGCCTGATCAGGATGGTGTCATGTTTCAGAGACAGTGGTGTAGCCATGGCACCATAAACAACCACATGGCAGCAAGTAATAACCTTTCCTTTACATTTTTAAGTTTAAATTTTCTGGTAGAAATTTTGTTTTTTGTGAAATTTTCTTTTGTTTATTTTGTTTTCTTTTGTTTATTTGGGGGGGGGGTTGTAAAGTTAATTTCCTTATATACAGTGTCGCTATTCAGATTACAAGCATTGTGCAGATCAGTAGCGAATGAAATCAATGATTGGTCCTCATCTGTATCGTAAGGAATTGAGAAATGGCCTGTTAGCATTCCAGGTACTCACAGTCATGCAAACATGGAATACAGGACCACAAATACATTTCACAGAGGGCTCATATATATTGTTTCCTTACAAGAAAACCCAGATGTGATATGATGTGATGTCTGAGAAAGCCATGGTGTGTTAATTTCTGACACTGCTTTTTTATTTTCTCTGTCTCTCACAGCATATATCGGAGTTGCTGGCAGTAGTGCGGCTGCCGTTTATTCACCCCAGCTATCTGCTGAACGTAGTGGACAACGAGGAGCTGATCAAGTCATCTGAGGCCTGTCGAGACCTGGTGAACGAGGCCAAGCGCTACCATATGCTGCCCCATGCACGTCAAGAGATGCAAACACCCCGCACTCGACCACGGCTTTCTGCAGGTTCATCTCAAATGTTTGGGTTGCTAAAAGCTCTTTTCTGCTTCTGCTTTCAGTAGCCTGGCTCATTTCGCACATTTTAAAGCCATCCTCTTTTCCTTTGAACCACACTATTGCTCATATTAGAAATGCCCTATTCCCAAATGGGAGGCCTGGTTCTAGTATATTATTAGTTTTGTATTTTTATGCTTAGTTTGTAGGGGACATAAACAAAAACAAGTGAGAAAAAATGCTTAGCACTGAAGTTAACTGCAGATGTCCATCTGCTGAATTATGCTGTTTATTCAAGTGATATTGTCACTTGGGTATTCAAGATGGTGTGAGTGATAATAATGTGTCAAAGTCCCATTAGTGTTACTGAAGATATCTTTTTTTTCGGTCTCAGGAGCATTTTAATTTTTAAGTAAGCTGATTTTATGTTATGCTGCCTTTGCTTGGCTTATTTTTGCCTCTGCTCATTTCTCATGTCTGTACCAGGGGAGCTGGTATTAAAGCAATCAGTCATTTTCTTTGAGCTTATTTGATATAATCTAAGAGGATTTTTCAAGGAAACCACTAAAATCTTGCTCTTTCGTAATAATTATCAGTTGTAATCTTTTAAACATCACCAGGTGCATGTTGATAGCCCGTGTTGATAGCTGATGCATTTTCTACATCGTATTGCTGTGCAAAATTTAGAGAGCATCATTCATTTATTTAATTTCAAGTCAAAACTGTCCTAAATTGCAAGATATTTATTTTTTATCATCAATAAAAAAGCAAAAACCATGAATTTAATGAAAAATACAAACAGAAGTATTAACAGCTAAATATAATAAGATTTTTGAGTGTTTTGTGTGTCAATACTTTGCCTTTATTACAGCTTCTGTCAATTTCAGAAGACTTCCTTTCAGTTTTTCAAAGAAATCTTGCATATATTATGCAGATATTTTTCCACAGCTCCAAAATTCAGTCTTAGAAGTTGGTTGTATTTTCTGCTTCTTATGATCCAAATAATCCCAAGCACATTCAGAGATGTTGAGGTATGGACTCTTGGTTGGTCTGTCCATTGTTATGCGATTTAAATACTTATGTATTTAATTAGCAAATGTTCTTCATGTCTTTTTCCCTTCCACAGTAAGTCTTCTTGACAGCTACACATCCTACATAAGCGCATAATACGGTCATTTTAGCTGAAAATTAAATAAATGAAGGGTCTCTGACTTTTGCACAGTACTGTAAGTCATAACAGTGTGCTTTTGAGATTTTCTACCTTGGAAATCCAGTAGGAAATGTTCTGGATAAACCTTGAGTCAGTCTGAAGGTCAGGTTGGAGAATGTGATATTACTACAATTTATTCTGAACTACATGCATTAAAGAAAATGACTTTGAGGAACAAGTGGATGTTTTCTCAAAGAAACAAGTGGGCTAGAAGTTGCCAAAGGAAGAAATGTAGACCCTAGAAACAACCACTTTAAAGTAACAAAGTAGGTATACAGCACCTTGTTACTTTCTGCCTCTGCAGTTTAGATATTTTGATTGCAATAGTTTTGATGGAGTCGCAGTGAAACTAGTGTTCTTACACAGTCTGAGCCATCATAAACTATAATCAAAGTATGTTTCTGGTTCAGTAAGGGTCTGCACATGGAGCTCTATGAGTCATTCTCACAATTCCATGATACCCAGTCTCTATGGCCTCTACAGCTTGGTCAGAGCAGGCACTGTGAGTGGTGTATAGATTTATTTAGTCCTTATGTACTGTGGCCCTTTCTCCCCCTGACTGTTATTGATCGGAGTCCAGTGCAATACGCAGGCGATGAAGCGCTGTCTGAATACACTGAGAAAGTTCTCTCCGAGGAATGATATTGTACACATGCCTTTTACGTTTTACCGTGTGCTGTTTCTTGGACCTCAAAGTCATTTCAAGTTTTGTGTAAAGGCTTGATTGAGAACATGGGCTGGGGAAGAGTTTTTATTGTAGCGGCCGAGCGGAACGGCCAAGCTGGCCAACCAAAACAGCACTGCCCCCTCTCTGGTGGCAAACATGCAAGCCCAGCTAGCAAAGCGTTTCTTAATAAATGTCTCTAAAGCCCTCGTAAATACCAGCCATAGTCTGAGGCCTTTCTCATACTATGTTGGTTTACACCATTAAATCAGATATTTATGGAAATAAGCAGCCACAGTCGAGGAGCAAATTGCTTTTGGGCTCTGAGATTTTTCCTACTCATCTGCCAGAACTTGAGGCTTTCCTCAATAAAGCAGTGTTTAATTATCCTCTGAAAGCCATTACAGGCTTAGCTTAAGCACAGTGTCACTGCACAGAATGTATTTTCTGCTCTGTGGAATTGAGGTAATTGCTAAACAAATGTCATGTTGTGGAAGGGGGCAGTTTACAAGTGAGTTTTGTTTCCTCCCAAGGTACGATTGCCAGTAAACTGACAGTGACAGGCTCCATCTCTAATTGCTTGTTGGATAGAACTTAACAAAATGATTTAATTCCACACAAAAAATAAGTATTTATTCTCAAAGAACCTCATTTATACTTTCTGAAACACTTATTTTTCTCTCCTTGTTGTGTTGAGTTGTTTCCAAAGAGCGTCTTTGCTGTATTTGTGCATTTGGATGTTTACAAAATGAGTAACGTTTTGGAGCATCTGGCAGACTAGTGGAGTGCGACTGTGGTGCACAGTGGGGCAGCCTGTCACCTGTAGGCTCCATTTATGATCCACCACAGAGAGGAGAGAGCATTCAACAGCAGGCAGAACCGCCATGATTTCAACACATTTGAAAGAGAGAGGGAGAGAGAGCGAGACTGTAACGAGGCTTCAGCAAAGAAGGCGAGAAGCGAGAATGCATATGCTAGCTGTTTTCGAGTCCAGATTAAAGACAGGAGACACTGAGCAAGGTAAAATGTTGAGTATGTATGAAGAAATAGCAAAGGGCAGACTAAGCTAGACTAGGCTAAAAAAAAAAACAGAAAAGAACGGCATGGCTAAAAACGAATACAAAAACCGCACATCACAGCAATGGCCAGCATAGAACAAAAGGGAGACCAGAGCTACATATACACAAATAAAACATGAGAAACAACTAAGGTGATAATTACAAGGGGGGTTATAAACTATATACAAGTAAACACAGTTATATGTAGGCGGAACTTGGTGAAGAAAAAGTGTGACAGAGACAGAAGCTGCATTGCAAAAGCTAGGCTACATTTCTAGACTGCTACCGATCAAAGAAATGCTTCGGATTCAACAGAGGAATGCAGCCTACATTCTGAATTTTCAAAAGAGTCCTATAGTCCTTTGTGCATGCATCTGGTCCAAAGAAAGCTGTGGCTGACGAAACTACCACACTTGCTACCTTATCTGCAGAATTCATGTTTAAAAGTAAGTTATTCTTATAAGCTTTAAAGCATGTTTGTTGAAATGAGTTTTGTCTTGCATCATCTTTTTTAAGAATTACTGCACTGTATATTTTATTATTCATTTTATTATACCCTTTTACCGTTCATATTGCCTGTTTAATGGGCTACATATAGTTAGCCTTTCTTATAAGCACAGAATCATTTTGTTATTCTGTGATTATACATTGTAATGATGATGTGAATTGAATGCAGGGTATGAAACTCACCTACTGTCTATGAGCTGAGCAAATCTTAGGTTGCTGGGTAGCATTCAATTGAAAACAAATTAATATATATTTTTTATTTATTATTTTTTGCTTGCTTGCTTTTGTTGCTGTCATTTGTTGGACGGCTTCATTTTGGATTATGTAATAGAAATGAGGGGCCTTCGTAGGACAGTGCTACCAAGGACCCACCTTTCTCTGCTGCAGCTTAACTTTCAGAACACACAGAGGGACAGAGAGAGAGAGAGAGAGAGAGAGAGAGAGAGAGTTGGTGGAAATGAGAGAAAAGGAGAAACCAAATTCCGGTTATTTTCTGAGACAGATGGACACAATTCTGCAATGTGTGTGTGTAGAGTGTTTATGAGTGAATGGTTTCCCACACACATGCTCACAATGAAACGCCTCCCTACTTGTACACCACCTGAGCCAGTAAGATAAGTCTAATGTATGAAAAGACAGAGAGCAAAGCACTGTGATGTCATCCATGAAACATTTCTCGCTTCCGCAGGCTATGGATTGACTGTATGTGTGTGTGTGTGTGTGTGTGTGTGTGTGTGTGTGTGTGTGTGTGTGTGTGGCACGCTCTCACAAACCTACAGCTAACTGCCAGCCATCCCCTGAGTGACAGCAGGGGGAGAGTTCAACAGGGCACCAGCACTTTCTTCTCTCTCTCTCTCACTCTTTCTCACCCTCACCACCTCTCCTCTTTCACAGAGATTCTGGGAGTAAGACACAGGCACACAGCTCCAGAGCACACATTTTGTTCAGCTCACTCCAGCTTTATTGTCAGTATACCACTACAGCATAACAAAACAACTTTCATTGGCGCCACATGTGGTAGTGAGCGGTATACTGGTTTTGTTCCTTTAGGGGAAATTCCACAGATTTCTCAGAAATTCTGCATAATTAAACTGTTCAGATATAAACAAAGTAATTCAGAGTGGTCTGATGTAAAATGCTCCACATCCTGAGTCAGAATTGTTCACACTAGTGGTGATAGGAGCCACACTGAAGAGATTCATAAATCTTTAAGCTGCCTCACAGGAAGCTATTACATCAAATAGATGCAAATACACTGCCTGATGGCGCTGTTTTGTGAAAAATGGCCTGAAATGTGTTTTTTTTAATGCACAAGCATTTACTGTTATCAACTGTTACTGTTATCAGCATTACATATAAAACCCAGAAGACGTGTAGGTTCACAGGCTGCTTTGTTTAAAATAGCTGTATTTGTGTGGTATACGTCTGACCTCTAGTTCTTGTCACCTCCTCTGTAAAGAAATTTGTTCTGTATATGTAATAAAACATTTTTTTGTCCATACCAGCTACATGCATGAAAGCACATAATACAAAAATACAAAGGACAATTGGACGAACATTTCAAGCAATAGTGTCTTGTTCAATACTAGACAGTATAGAGCATCACACACAACAGTCTCATACTAATCATAAATAGTCCTCCAACATTAGCACTGCATGTCATGTTTTCTGTTCCTTACTCATGTAGTTGTGTTAAATCCTAGTTGCCACAAGCTCTGCAGTGCTGTCAGGGTTAGTGTTTCCACCACAATATTGAGGAGATTCTGTCTGATTGGAAGAAGGCAGCAAATTCCAGCTTATCTCATCATGATGTGATTCTCTGGAAGAGAACAAAAAACAACTGGTTTGTATAGATTGCTCCATAGAAACTTAATTCTACTTACATGATTCTGTTTATTCAAGTGATAGTGCCACTTTGAAATTGAGTGTAATGACAGATTAATAATAGCAGAAGTGTAGTGTAATTTCTTTTTGAACTAGAAATTTAGTAGTAGTTCTGTTTTTAGTGAGCTGGTTTGAGAATAGCTATTTGTCACCAATGAGTTGATTTGGATTTTTTCCATGGTAGACTGGCTTCCCCTTGAAGTTATGAAGCTGCATTCTGAAAGGGTACAGCTGTAAACCAAGTACTCCTGCAATAGCCCTGAAACTGCTCATAGTGTTCTTACTATGCCTTTATTAGTGGCCAATCAGCAGTTTGACTAATTAAGAACCATAAGGGATATATCTGAATTTCCAGAAGCTCCAAGCCCTTGACTCTCCCTTCACCTCCTGGCCATGAGTGGATCATGATGTGTTATGTGTACTTGAATGACTAATGAAATGGCTCCTGTATCTGTAGGGCTGGTTTGTCACTTACGGACTAAGCATTGTCTGCAGCTAAACTGAGGACACAGCTGTCCACACTTCAATTAAGCCTTTTTCAATAGGCTTAATTATTCTGTTAATGGTTATTCTCTGCTGAAAATGTTCCACAATACATGACTCGACCTAATATATGTCCAGAAATCCAGCAAGGTGCTTTTACTGCTTTTCACAATTTCTATTCATACATAAGTAGCCTCTGTCTTTCTTCACTCTCAGGATTACCACAGTGTCCACTTTGGTAAGCCACTGTTCCTGTATCTTAGCTCGCCCACTCTAAGAGCAACAGCTCACTGGCCGATGAACCAAGGTCATTGTTTGGAGGGGGCACACTGCTAAAGTGGGCATACAGCATTGTTTGCGTTGAATTACTAAACATGACCTTTTATTACCCGAAGCACAACCCATTTCCGTAGCCACCGTTATCTCTGCAATGTTCATGGTAAGGACTGGAGGGTGGTATTTTTGCAATATGTCACTGTGTCTAATTGATTTCGATGTGTAATAACTTGTGGGGTTGAGGGGGACATCAATGGTTCCTGATTCTCACCTGCAGCACCAAGTCCACCCTGTTTAATTAGTCTCTCTCTGTGATAAAGGATTGAATCCCAATAGTCGCCCTTAGCCACTGTGGCTACAGTGTGCATAGGGAATAGGCCAGTGCCTTAGCCATTAGCCAGCCCATGAACTCATGTGTACATGAGAGGTTATGAGGTGCATTTCACACATAACTGTCAGTTTCTCTTCTAACTGTAGTCCAATCCATATGCAATTGTATTCCTTCTTCTCTGGATGTTATATTACTACTGGCAGTTCATGCATTCTGCTTTATAATTGAATTTTCTTTTCATATGTTTTTGTTAGATTAGTTCACTTTGGAGGAACCTGACAGAACTAATCGTGATGATTTTCTCAGCGTAACCTGCCTGCCGATTGCTTTCCATCAACATGCAGGTCATATGAATAGTATATAATACAGATATATGTTGAGAAGTTAGTGTTATGCTCCAACTTTCAAATAATGCAGTGGCATGTCCATGTGGTTTCTTCATTTCAGCTATATTTGGTTTAAATGCTAGCATAGTGAACTTAGAGTGCCCTGCAGAAGTAGAAGCACCCTAACCATCTGAAAAAATTATTTAGTGGGGAATTTAATTTAATTTGCAGTCAAAACTGTCATTAAATATGTTAATCATTTCTGAAGAGATAAGATAGATCATAAGATGGATGCACTTGGGATTCCTCAGACCATGAGAAACAGAAAATGTAACCAATTTGGACTGAACCTGGGAGCTGTGGAAAAATTTCTGCATAATATATGCAGATTTCTTTGAAAAACTGAAAGCAAGTCTTCTGAAATTGACAGAAGCTGTAATAAAAGTAAAATGTGGATTCACTAAATAGTAAAAACATTGTTATATTTAGTTGTCAATGCATCTTTCCAATTTTCTGCTTGTTTTTTTTTCTGGCACTGGAAAAAAATGCACTTAATAGTCATTTTGGTAGTAAAGAAAAAAGGGTGGTTTCTGACTTTGGTGCATTAAGCATTAAGTGTGTTATTGCACAAAACTTTTCCTTTATTAACAAAGACTCCCTCTTTTTGCTCTCTTACTACCTATGTTTTCTGTCCTCTCCCTTGGTGACATTTCATTTTCCTTCAATAGGGGTAAAACTACATTTGATTGCTGTCTGGCTCCCCATCTGCTGGGTTGTGTTGGGCTCGCTGTGGCCTGTGCTTGACCTGCAGGTGTGTGTGAGTGGACGCTCCCCTGGCACTGACCGCAGCGTGCTGGCCCTGCAGCAGCCCTGTGCCCAGCAGGAGCTCTGAGCTCTTCTTCATGGCACATTAGCCCACTGCAGGCTGTCAGGGACAGGGCAGGGAGGGAGGCAGATGGGGTAAAGCATTAAATCACACAAAGATGACGGAGAACTCTGTTATCTTCTCTGACAAAGCCCAGTGTTGAGGTGACTTGTATACTGAGTTGTGCAATGAAAAACTTTGATAACGTAAATGCACAGAGGTGGGCAGTAACTAGCTCAGTTTACTCAGCACAGTGCTGGTTGTCTATCATTTCCACCGATGACTTCCCTCTGTAAAATTTCAATGGATTCAAAGTATATTTGTAAAGAAAATAACTTGCATTTTACATATTAGCCATCTACATTTAGTTATGAACATTTAGTTTAATTTAAGCTTCTGTGCTGTTTTGCTGCTGCCCACACCTCTAATTTCAGAGTATTAGCCTTTTATTTTAGACCAAATGCATCCTAAAAAAGGAGAAACAGCACCTTGTAAACATAATATCCTGTTTGCTGCATTCAGTAGGAAGTTCTACTACAGGTTAGGAGTATTTTGACCTGAAATTTTATCACTTTGCTAGGCTGGTTTATTTCTGTCTGGATCATTATTTCATTGAAGTAACAATCAGGGCTCAGTTTAAATGCAAGGGCCAAAACTGGCGTTGCCCCTGTCCATTGGGTTCTATATGTCCTTATATGGCATATAGACCTAATAACCCCAAATGATAGCCAAGCAACTATTTCAAACTTTGCATAACTGGTCAAATCTGACAAGAATTGTGTATATAATTTGTGTTGTTTGACTCAAATAACAGACAAAACCTGTATTTTTAATGTTGTTCTGGTTACTACACATACACGTATCTCCACTTCTTCCTGCTTATCCTTGCTTAGCTTATCTTGCTGATTTGTTGGACCTTTATAGCAAAATCACTTCACTCAGCTGAGGCAGGCTTAATGCAAACCCCTAGTACCACTTAGAGGTCAGTTTGTGGAAGACAATTTTCTAAAATAGCTCCGGAACATACACAGTACTCCCTTAAAACAAATGATACTTGCACAGATTGTTCCAGCCAATATTTTTATTGCAAACTGATATGATCGAAAGTAAATTTTTAAGTCAAAATTCATTATATGTCAGAATATGCTAAAAAATTGAAAACTGAAAACACTGCTTGCATAAATATTTAACCTCTTTATACTAGTTGGAGTAACTTACTACCAGCTTTGCTCACTATTTGTGTGAGATTTTAGCTAATTATTTCTGGCAGTTTGCTCCAGGTTGTTCAGGTAGGATGACACTTGAGTTGTATTTTACAAACAGTGCCACATATTCTCAGTTAGAGTTAGATGTGAACTTTGACTTGGGCATTGAAGAACATTCGTCTTTCTGTTGTACAATTGCTCCTGTGTTGCATTGGCTTTAAGGGATCGTTTTGCTGAAATGTGAAGTCCCTCTCAAGCTTTTTTTAGCAGAGTGAAGCAAGCTGTCTTGCAGTATCTTCCTACTGAAGTCTTTAGCTACTTCAGAGTGATTTTCTAGCCTCTCTGTGGCTTCTCTCCCAAGAATGCTGTGAATGCTGAGTCTTGAGGGAGTCTTGTCTAGGCAGTGCCTGGTGATATGATGCAGCTTGTTTACTTACAATTGATCCAGCAGTTTTCACTAGGACATCTGAACACTAATGTTTTATAACTTTTTTCTGTTTTGTGAATGCATATGCCTTTATCTCTTAATGTATCACTTTATTTTCTAGGTTGCTATTTTGAATTTGGCTTTCCTTCAGACTCACAGTCTGATCAGTGGTACATGAATTAAGGGGGTCTTTTTTGGTGATTCACATGCAGAGGCCAATTGTAATCCAGTTATGACCTTTTCATCTTTGTAAACTTAAAGTTTCTACAGCACAGGGTGTTGAATACATCTGTAAACAGCATTCTACAATTATCAAATAGTTAGTTTATTAATTCTGAGGGACAGTCTTTTGAAATAAAATATTGCACAGCACCATATATCAAAGTATCACTGAAGTAGATTAATATGATGACTTTTAAGGAGCTTGAGCCACTGTCTGATTAGACAGGCTGTTTTAGAGCAAAGAGAGGTGCAGGGAGGTCTTATTGTGTTGTGTTACTAATAAAGTGCTTGGTGACTGTTTATTGTGCATATTTTAATTTTTTTGGGAAGACTTTATGTAATGTTGAGTGTTATGAAGTGTCCCTTTCCCATTTGAAGGTGTGACGCTACCAGCTTTTGCAAATGAAAAGCTAGTGCAAATCATACTCATTTTCCATTGTTGATGTTATGGATGAAAACCATTCATTTCCTATTAGCCAACCAGTTGCTCTCACATGTAAATCTACACCACTCAAGTGGTTTATTCTGATGAGCAGATGCAAAGCTAATTTATCTATACTAATTTATCTCCAGCTGGGACATTTCAGTACCTGTTTACTCCAGCAGGCTATGGGTACTGACTGGTGTTCCCTGGTGAGCAGGCCAAGGACAGTTTGTAGGGACAATGAGTGCCTCAAACAACAGGAAGGTGAGGTCAGACTGAGTGCTCAGATGACCAGATCAGAGCAAGGTGAAGGCTGTTTTGGGGGGAACAGTGGTGCCTTCTCAGAAAAGGGTCATGAGAGGAGGCAGAGGAAGTAAAGCTGCCTGCCAAGAGATGGGGAGTGAGGGAGAAAGAGTGATTTACCGTTCTTCTGTGCTCCAGATGCTATCATTACTGCTCTTTAACTCAGAGGGGGGTGAGCGCTACCTGGCTTTGTCCTGTCTTCTTGCTGGGAAGGCTTTATTTACCGGTGGCAGGTGCTGATCCAGTGCCACGGATAGGCTCATTAAGAGGAAGTGGGGTGGAAGAGGATGCTGTTATTGTAGGATGGCGCAGGGACGAGGGAGAACGCAGCAAGTGAGGAGATGCTCACCTGTCAAAGGTGCTCTTTCCCGCAGCTGTGCAACTCTATAGGAGCTTCCTGTGGAGGAACCCAGAGAGAGAGAAAGGAGACTGTGCAGCGTTTAGTTTACCATTTTGCCTCCTCCTCAGCTTTGCCCTGTGATTGACAGGTGGTCCTGCACGGCTTCCTTGGAGGAGACCCTGGCGGATCTCCCATCGGCTTCTCTCTCTTTCTACTCCCTGCTCTTTTTTCCTGTCTGCATGGCCTTCAGGGGTTCAGGCTCAGCCTGTAGGAACACTGGGGTGCACTGTTGCGGGCTTGATCTAGACAGGAGCAGCACATCTCAAGGGGGAAAATTTTGAGAAAAGGCCATTTGTAATTCCACATCACCACACGTCACTACTCCAGTGCTGCGTCTAGAGAATAATTTAATAATCAAATATTGGTGTTGGAACTATTGGCCCATGGCTGTAACCTATTTAGCTGTCATTGCCTTCAAAAGCCTAGGTGGCACTAAAATTTCATGCCACAAAACTCTTACAACTGCTGTGCTAAAACTCTGATGTTTGGTGTTTTGCTTTTAAGTACCCAGTGTGCATTTCTGATGTGTGTGAATAGTAAAGTTGGTAAAACTGAACAATGCATAAAGCATTAGCTAGTTTAATTATGATTCACTTGTTCAATAAACAAGTAATGAAATTAATGAATAAATGAATGAATGAAGGAATGAATGAATGTATCATTGACAGTCTTAAGACATTCCCAGAAGTCCATGCAAGGATTTATGTGTCAGCAGTGAGAGGAAAAATTAGGAAAATGTCTGGCAAATCAAGAGGGAAACTTTCTGCAGCTCCAAATGACTGCTTAATTAGAATAATTAATACTTCTCACAACGGAGTTGTCTCATAACCTTGTCAGCGTGGAACACCAGCATTAGCACATTATTTTGGCCCAAAAAGGTTATTAGAGGCAATTGCTGTTTGAACATTTCTTCGAAATCCCCTAAAGGTACAGGAAATCACTGTATTTGCACTTAATAGGAAAAGTGGAAATGAAAAGCATCAGCTGACAATAGCTGGCCGAGAGTACTGCTGTTGTTTTTGAGTCAGCTGCCTCGTACATTCTCTCCCCAGTGAGTTCTCTGTGTTCTTTACTCAGTAAATCTGTGCTGTGCTTGTGTAGTTATTTAAAGCACTGAAAAGTTTATGATAATTAGAGACTCTGTTCCACAATCACATAGAATCACACCTTTTGTTCTGCTCACTCCTTATCCATGTATTACATAACATGCTTGTAGTTGTAACATTTTGTTAAATATGGATTAAGTGACACAGTCATATTCCAGATCTAGTTAGATGTTTTTGTAAATGTATATGTCCCGAATGCAAATCATTTGATTTGTTGAATTCATTGATTGAATGGGGACAGTTTCAAACTCTTAAATCTCTTTTTTGTTTGTACACATTCACTGAAAACTTTCCTTGGTCTTCAGATGTGAAATATGTTGCTGGAAAACTTTTAGCAAGGCCGAACATATTTGTGAGTTTACTAAAGGACTTTCAGTGACTCCTTGTCGACAGCTGACCAGTTTCCACCTGCATCAGTAATACAGGCCACTTACCCAAAGCCTTCCTGTAGGAGCTATAATTCAAAGTACAGTCTTGCTTATCTCATTAAATGTAAACTTCAAAAGGAAGATAATGCAGTACAAATGTTATTGCCATGTCAGTAGCTTAGAGAAAATGAACTATTTATAACAATATAGTGTCTAGCCCATGTTCTTAAACAGAGAAAGATCTATTCTGTTGACAGGCAGTACAGATTTTGCCATATTTCTCCACTTTCTGCACCAGAGCAGTCAACTCCTCCCATTTCCCATCCAATCTCACATCCAGGTAATGACAAAAACTCCCTGTGGTGTTCTCTCTTTTTATTTTTTCAAAATCTCTTCTATTTTTTCACTCTAGTTGTGTTTTTTACCTACTCTGGAGAGATTTAGTGAAAGAGAAGGAGAGAAAAAGATGACAGTGTTTATAAGAGCAATGCTGGAAGAGAGAGAAGCTCATGGATCAGCTGAGCTGCTGTTGTCAGGGGAGCGCGGGGGAAGTATTGATTCTAAAAGATGAGCCAGCGGTTACAGGCAGTGCAGGAATGTCAGCACCTCGCTTTCTCTTTTTCTCTGTGTCTCTCTTTCTCTGTCTCTGTCTGTCTCTCTCTGTCTTTCTTTCCACCTGCTGTGTTGGGGGCCTTGGGGTTGGACCTGTACAGATGCTCATATAAGGCAGGAAATCATCTTCACTGTTGCCATTCTTCAAGGATTAGCCCTTTCACTCGAGTCACATAACTTGGTTAAAGACGTCATGTGTATTTCTTAGGCACATACATTTGGTGTCAGTAATGAACTTCATCAAGGATTTAGCTTTTTTTATTTTACCTTCTGGATCTAATTTTCAGGGACAGTTTTGTCCTTTTTGTGGCAAACTTGTCTTACCTTGTATTGCTCAGTAAGTATTCTGCACTGATGTTGCAACAGAATTCAGAAAGTTTGGTCTTCCCACCAAAAAAGTTCCATGTTTCACTTACATCATTCACCTCAGTGTATATCAGTGTTCGGATGTCCCCGTGAGCACTGTTGGATCAATTGTGAGTAAACAGAAGCTGCATCATATCACCAGGCACTGCCTAGAAAAGACTCCCTCAAGACTCAGCATTGGAGCAAGAAGAGATCTCGTGAGAGAAGCCACAGAGAGCTGAACAGTCCAATAACTTTTATAAAAGATCACATGGACTAACCTATCAGCCAGAGGCAACTACAGCGTCTAAGTTGTCACAACTTGTTTCTTTGCTGAAGTCAGTGTCAGAGTTGGATTGTTGGTGATGTGTTATACTTTTTCATTTAGCTCAGTTTGCTTTATGTTGCACTAGATAAAGTGCATTAATTATACATCAGGGTGTTTGTTGATTTGTCTGGAATTTGGTGAAAATACAAGTTCTCACTTACTTTCACTAATGCCTGGACCCACCATCTGGACAGCCCTTCTTAGTAGTGAATTTAACTACTTTAAGATGGCCTCATTGTAGATACAGGGGTTCAGCTGTACAACAGCAGCACATGAGCCTAAAATCACCATGCATTACATTTCATTTGTATGAAAATGAATGCATCATGCATCACCTAGAGGGGTATAAAGCCCTTCAGTGCAGTGTACCTTTGGGATGAGTTGGAGTGGCATTTGTGATCCAAACCTCCTATTAATACCCTTGATTTCAGAAGAAATGTTTGTTGAGCAGGTGTCTAAAAACTTTAGGACATAAATTACTATGCAAAAGTTAAAGTTAAAGTTCACTTTATTTTTCAGCAACTGAAAAACATGTATAACATTTATACACCTTTAGCTTTTTTGTTTGATTTGCAACATTTCTGCATATTTTTTTGTCTTTTATGTAAATAATTGCTTCTTGACAGGCAAATTATGTGAATAATACAGCACTGATGTGCCTTCAGAAGAAGAGGAAGCCATGGTCATATAATGCGCTCTTTGGTGTGCACCATTGTAATAATGTGTTATCACCAGCAATGAACTAAAACAAAGCTCACTTGGAAATGCACCAAGACCCTGAATCAGTATGGTTCAGTTGAGGAGTGACCACCCATGCATGGGTTTAGTGCTCACACATGTCAAAATGAACTGAACTAAAGAATATTATTAGTGTTTTATTGGTCGCACCAAACAAGGTAGCTTTTAAAGTGCCCTAAAACCCATGTGTCATCTTTGTATAGCCTTGAGAGAATGTACAATGTTTCTTTTTAAAAATAGGACTCCTATAGGGGCTTTTTCACCACCACATTTTACATTTAAGGGACATTTTTTAAACATACAGGGGGCATTTTAGCCCTTAGAGCTCATTAATTTTTCTGATGCCGCTTGCTGTGTGTTATTTCATAATCATCCATTTCTTCAGCAAGTGCTGTTAACATATACTAAAAATATAGTTAGCCTGACCTTTCCAGGACAGTAGAAGGCAGAGTCATGGATGAGCTCACATGTTGAAGTAATGCATTTTATGTGAGCGGGTTCAGTCCAACCTGTCCATGGTTCTGAATCACTGGAGGGCATGCAGCTGAACAGATGGTTATGAGTTTAGTTAAGCTCTGATAATTCAGTTACACTCTTCGCTACACATGCTGGCCTGCTCATATAGGTTACAACTGAAAAACAGTTTTTTATGTAATGCAGTCATATTTGCCCTGTTTACTGCAACTGGAAGTTAACTTGGTACTCTGTACTGGGTGTGAATGCACAAGGTAATTTAATGTCACCTGCTGTATTGATATTCTTACCGGATTGTGGCTCCATCCAAGGCAGTTTGGTTAATCAGTGAAGCTAATGAAGCAGAGCATTCCATCAGTACACCATTATCTACTAATGCTGCGTATACGTCTCAGTGCTATGTTTAATCTCTTCAGTATTGCACCCTAAGGAAGTGCTGAAGCACTCCAACGTGTTCATATCTGCTCTACCTTGCAGGAGTAGCAGAGGTGATAGTGCTGGTTGGAGGACGGCAAGCCATTGGCATGAACCAGCGCTCCCTCACTGCAGTCACCTGCTTCAACCCCCAGAACAGCAAGTGGTATCCCCTCGCTAGCCTACCCTTCTATGATCGAGAGTTTTTCAGCGTCATCTCAGCTGGAGATAATATTTATCTTTCAGGTACTTCCTTTTACCTGTGCATAATTTAGCATGTTCTTATCCAGAGACTCAAACAGAAGTGCTGCAGTGGTTGACTCAACCAAGCATCAGTTTGTCAGCTGACACTCATGTGACAGAAGCAGTTTGTTGGGGTTTTTTATTGTTCTAAAGACAATACCATTTGCATCCTTTCCAATTTGAAATAGACACAAAAAAATAAAAAATCTGTACAAATAAACACTAGTTAAAGCACTGCAGATCTTCAGCAAAGTAATGAGGTGTGACTGTAACTGCACCCTCTCCTCAGGTGGTACGGAGTCAGGGGTGACAGTAGCAGATGTGTGGTGCTACATGTCTCTGCTGGACAACTGGAACCTGGTGTCTCGCATGACCGTCCCCCGCTGCAGACACAACAGCCTGGTGTACGATGGGAAGCTCTACACTATTGGAGGACAGGGTGTCGCTGGAAACCTGGATCACGTTGAAAGGTAATTTCTTCTTTTGCTAGTTTGGAAAGAAATACTAGCCTTTATTTACCTTGTAATTTAGTGATTTAATCCTCAAAGTTGTTTTTGTCAATTTTTTTTTACATTTAAAAACATACAAATATTGACCTGTAATTCTTAGTTGTGGCAAACCTAAAATGTTAATAACACATTAGTAATTAGTAATTTGCCCTAATAACTAGGGCACATTAGTAATGTGCCCTAGTAATTATATGCTTACAAAATTACAGTGTTACATGATGAATTAGATTCACATTTTACTTATTTGACTTTACTGTCATACACACCAAGTTTTCATGCCATTTATTATATCTTAATTATTGTTTCTTCAAATTCAAATATAATAAAACATCTCCTCTTCTACTTACAAACACAAGTGCTGCATCAACTGAAAATGTAGAATACAAAATTTTGACTGAATTTCTCCACTTATTTTAATGAGCTTTGAGTCATAAATAATTAAACCCCATGTAAGAAGAGGTGCATGTGCCATGGGGCCCTAGGAGGGTTAATATTTTAAAAGTGACAGGTATTTTCGGCCGACTATATCAAATGCTTGAAGTGAAGAATATAAATATCCCGCTGATAATTCAAGAATATTTACCAGCAGGGACGTATTTTAAAGGCCTGAGATGGAATGAGTTCTATCTCCATAAAGCCATACAAACAGCAGCCCTGCTTTGAATATTTTTCATGCTCCTCTTGCTCACAGCACCTCTTGCTGGTGCCTGGAAGTTACTGACGTGACAGTGTGTGAAAAAGGCCGAGTGCTCTGGTTGCAGCCAGCCCACGAGGGCGAGATTAAACGGGGCAATCAAAAAAACATTACGGCTCTTATTAAAGGAGGCTGCTGCGCCTCATTATGGGAGTGAATGGAGCTCAGGAGTCCCTCTCAGCACATAAGTCCCTCAAAATGAAAACCCATAATTCGATATTTTTCCTTAATGCTTCCACGCTGTGGCATTATGATGGAACACTTTCCTCCTCCCAACAACCGTATAATAGTAACACCTAACTCGTGACTTAGAGACTCACCAACACTTCGCATTTCCACTCAAAGAGAAACATTAATGTGTTGGGAAGTGTCATGTGGAATATATCACAGAGGTTTATGAGAGGGAGCTTGTGGAGGAGGGTGTGGGCGTGGGCTTACAGGAGGCTGTGAGAGAGCTTGCCGAACAAATGTCCCTGGATTCAATCGAGGCTGGGCCGGACCTGTCTGTGATGTGCTGGTAAATGGATCTAATAACTTTACCGCTCACCATAACATTCACATTATTTATGCTTCTCTGGGTTCAGCCAACAGTCGGTATCCTGCGACTCCGACTAGATGAGCGGCAAAGGGATCAGCATGCATTATTCGTGTTGCCATACAGTATGCTATTTTAGCTGTAGGCAGCCTAGTTCCAGCCCATGTGAATATTGCTTCTGGGTTTACACTGTGTAGATGATATACATTGTACACAGGAAAAGGTCTCTATTTTCACAGTAAGCCTTTCTCTCACAAGTCAGTGCAGCTCCTGGCTCAGCAACAGTGATTCCTGTGTACTACTGCTTTATTTCTATCATTATTATCCTATTTACTGCAACCCACGTCCAGCACAATGTGCCTAAGCAGAAAAAAGATTATTTCTGCTGTTTAATTTAGTCTTCTCCTTTAATAACATGAAATCACATAAATAGCATATAAACAAACAATAGATTTTTCCCTGTAATACTGTTGTGAGATTAACTACAACACTGCTGGCTTAATGTGTGTGAAATGTTATGTCTCTGTGTTGAGCTGCTAATGAGCAAGGAGGGGTCAAAAAAGAGGGGTTAAAACAGTTCACACCCTTCAGAAAGATGGCCGTGCCATAAAATGGACAGCACAACTACAACTTTTTTGTATTAACAAAAATACCATTTAAACACAATAGCAACACTTTTTTAAATATTGACTTGCTGGCTCACCTACAAAAATGAAATCTAGTTCACTTATGATTTTGAAAATCATTCACACTTCTGTTGGAATATTTGCCATCAACATTATTAAAGAAAAAAGGCATAGTTTAACTATACAAAACACATGATAATTCTTTTTATGACTACAGTGAAAAAGGGTTAAAGAATCACATTTTTACATGGGAATATACAATATTTATTGCTGTTTATTGTGTCTCTAATGTAACGATGTAACAACCTTTTTCAGATCAGTACGCACTTATTATTATTATTTTTTAATTGTTATTGTTGTAAATGTAGTTAGTGACAAACAAAATAAAAATCTTGAAATGTTTGGCTTATTTAGATCATATCAGAATAAGCACAACAGCAGCACTGAGAAATCACATCATCAATGGAGAAGAACAGATTAAAAAAGCAGAAATAGCTGCTTTCTAGCATCAACTTCAAGGGGTTTATGAGGGGAACATTGTCAAAATCTCTGAACATATTGCAATTTTGGTAGGTTGATAGGTTTATCTAAGCATAATGTACCTTCCAGTACTCCTCTGTGTGAAAGAGGTGGTGGGTCAAATTAAACCTCTCTGGACTGCAGTTTGCACTGCTGTTGCGCCAGACGCCGGAACTCTCCCATTGGCTATTTGGTATGCCGATGGAGTTGGATGGAGTGCTGGGCCATGGCATGTCGAGCACTCCGCTCTCCTGTGGCTGGCTGATTTGCCTGTAGTCTGAGGGTGATTGACACTGCTGCTGAGGGAGAATTTGTTTACGAGCCTGTGCTTATGGCCCTCGAGTCCAGCTCTCCTCGCCTCCCTCAGCCCCTGACTCGCCTAATTTGTGGCCCGCCATCCATCGTTCTCTGGCTTTTTTCATGCTCCTAACCATGAAATCTCCCACATTCGGAATTATGTCTTCAATCAGGCCTCTCCCAAGGCTGCTGCATGCTGCCTTTCTGTCTGCCCAGCGGGAGACTCAAAGCAGCGCTCAAATGGAGAAGCCTGGAGCTCCAGGCCTGCCTGCAGTCTCTGGATTATTGGGAGAAGGGCTTGGAGAATTTGTTCAGGGCATGGTTTCTGCTGTGAGCCAAGGAGCGTACACATTTAGATTTGGCACATTTGCTTATGAACGCAATAGATAAGTAGCTGATTGTTTTGCCATAATGGAAATTTTATTTTGTGTAAATGAAACACAGACACTATGATGCATACAGCCATCTCATTAAGTATGAATCATGAAGTATGATCATCACATTATTACTACCCATATCAGTTTTCAAAAGAAAATTTTATTACAAAAAAAGAATTATGCTCTTGTAATGACACAAAGTATTCTTTCAGCGGTGCTGCTGAAGAACAGGTCTTGGTTTCCAGCAGAACCATGTTTGAGACTTGTAATTTTAAGGGTTCATCCTAGAATGTTTAAACGGTTCTTTACACTAACACATTTCATTTACTTGAAAAAACCATTCATTGAATGGTTTCTTGGAGAAGGAAATCAGATTCTTCTATTCTTCTGTTGTAGGGTTCTTCGAATCCAGACCTAGTTTGAGTCCTGGATTTTGCTCTCTCTGATAAACTTCCAGTGATTACAAAATCCAGGATGGAAACAAGATTCAAGGTCCTTACTTGAAAAACTCGTTTGGCATCGTGCAAAGAACTCTTGTTGGCACCTTTATTTTAAAAAAAATGTAGTAGAAAGAAAAATGTGTTGAAAGTGTCAGCAAAATGTCAGTCGGCAATGGTCAAGCAGTGCTTTCAACTGTCATTTCAATGCTTTTTGACTATTTTGGCAAATTCTTGCCCTTCCCATTCTAAAACAATGAGAGTGGTGTAGGCTAGTCTTGTGTTCACAGTACTCTTCTGTGCTCTGTGTTCTTCTGGTTCTTTCTTTTTTTTTTACATACAGCTGGATTTGGCCCCAGGGAACAGCTTTTTATTTATTTTCTGGATTATGTCTGTGGCTAAACCTTCATTTCACTGACCGGCTTTTTCATGTGCTGTTATTTTTTGTTTGGTTTGTTTTTTTGTTCCTCTAAAATGTCATGTGGTTGCTTTTAGTTGCGTATGAAAAAAACCTTTTTTATCTTATTTAAAATATGCTGACTTTATCAGAAACACCCGTCCCCTTCAAACCCGCCTGCAGCAGTCGGGCTCAAGGACCTGAAAGCAAAGAGGAAGAAAAAATAGAAGCACCTGCAATACTTAAGCAAAAATCTTTAAAGAATATTCAGTGGGGGACGAGGTAGGGGGTGGGGGAGACAACCCAGCAGGTTGGAAATATAATTGTCTAACAGAGTGTCCTTTCCTCGATGACATACTGAGCATGGCTCTATTGAATTTGCATGTAAAATATACGGCAAAGCTAAAGTCCATTAGACAGAAGCGTAGTGTGACTAATTAGCAGAAGGCCCAGGAACACAGGGCTTCAAAGCCAGTGCTGGCGCTGTTCTGGGTTCAAACCCTGTGTGCAGGAGGAGGAACCCCACAATGGTCCATTCAGTGAGATAGAATCTGTCCTGCCATAAGTTCAGCTTCCCTTCAAATAAATGTTTTGACACTAATCCTAACCCCATTGTCCTATAACCTGAAGAAGCTGTCAGGCCTGTCAGTGCCCCCAACTGACACAGACACACACACACGCTTACTTGCCAAAGGATTAGCGGCGCCTTCTTTTGCTCGGATGCTATAAAGACACAATAAACTTTTGACATCATTCTGTAGCATCACTTTGGATGGGTTGCTAAAGAAAACCCTTTTCCTGCAGAAGTTCAGAATATATATGTATTGTAGGGTGTAGGGGGGTGGTGGGTTAGTATTGTGGCACTCCTGCGGGCACCACAACGGTCATGTAGCAGTTCCCTTGCACCCTGCCATGTTAATCCAGCACTCAGTGGGATTAGTGAATCTTCAGAACTTTGTTGCCTGCTGTGCCCCTCTTCTCTCTCTTCCCCAGCTCCCCCTGTCCTGCTGGTTAAGCCCCCGTCTTCTGCCCCGTCGCCCCATTCTCTCCATGTCTTTTCCAGCGGGGAGAATTGGTATGATGAAGATCCGAACCCTCTTCGAAAGCCCTTGCTAATTACCAGCCTTTCCTCTCGCTCCCTCCCAGCCCGGCTGCATGTGCCGTGGGCGGTGTTCTCAGCGCCCAGCAGGGTGGCTGGCTGCTTCCCACTCAGTCGACCAAGCTCGGAGAGGAGGCCAGGCAAAGACTCCGCCCACCATCTCCAAGAGGGGTATATTTAGCCCCGGTGGGTAGCTAACAAGAACTATCTGCAGTCTTTTTGATCAGTCACATCTCCCCAGCACAGTGTTTCACAGTCCTAGTCCTGGAGCAGTGGCATCATGCCTGTTGACTTTGTCATCCTGTTGTTTTGCTAAAAAGTACATAAATGCACCAATAAATAACTTTAGAACTTGTGTTTCAACAAAGTGGAAAGTGCAACAGGAGAGCAAGGATATCTGTCTACTCAAAAAAGAGATTTTAAGAGACTGGTAGAGTGACTTGGATAAGACTCTACCCCTCACCCCCCTGACTGTCTCGAATATAACTCTATTATTTACTCTACACATTGCACACAACCCTGTCTCACACTCTGCTGCCTTCCTCTATTCACAGTGTCAAAGATACTTTCACTGTTCCATAGCACAGCCTGTGGTCTCATGAAATGAATTTTCTTCATACCATAACTGTAATTCTTTCCACAACTTGTTGTTTACACAAGTTTCCACTTTATTAATGCACACAAAAGCTACTTGGGCAATAATAGCTCTCCCTATTTGGTCTGCTAAGCTTAGTTGAGTTTAAAAAACAAGCCACATGACGTTCATATGACAAAAAAATAACTAAAAAGCACACGTTATCTGCATCAATTTGATCAACCTAGACATAAACAGCTGAAGCCAACTGAACCCCATTACAACCAGCCTGTTCAAAAAACAATCTGTGTAATGTTTAACAAAAAAGTATGAGATGTCAAAAAATAAGATAATGCCAAGCAAAAACTTGCCAGTGCCCCCCTCTGGGCTGTTATACTCATGCACACTGGCATTTGTTCTATTTAAATATGAATTTTGTTTGCTTAACATTACATTTTTTAACACAACTTCCCTCAGATGGATTTAAAATTAGCACCTTAATTGCTTTAGCAGGCTATGTTTGCCTGATTTTGATTGGAGGAAATGTGACCAATCATTTTAAAGCACTCCATTCATTTTATGTAGCAATGGCCACTTGATTGCTCAAAGGCATTTTCTCCAGTCAGACTTTACTGTTTTTCTTTGTTGCTGATCGGCTTAAAACAATGTACTGAATCTGATGGAGAGTTTGGACTCCACAGGGGTACAGCAGAGACCATGGCGACTGCTTCTCAGTGTTGTGAATATGATTTATAAACTAGTGTTAATTTTTCTGACCAATCAGTTTCGCAGACATATTTAAAACAAAACATCATATTTATGGAAAAAAAGGTATATATTTCAATATGATTATGTCTTGTGTTTTGCTCATGGTAGTAGAGAGTATGTTTATTGAGGAGTTTCCATAATAGTGCAGTTTCATGGTAGCTAGCTTGCTATGATAATAATGTGTTTCCTATGTTATTACTTTAGGTAACCTAGATCGCTAGTCAGTTTTTTACTCTGAAAATGATGCTGGCTTTTTTGAAAATTTAGTTTGCATGACACCCCTGTCTCAAAGTATCACTGCCTTACCAAATGTATTGTTTTCTCTGACATACCAAGTCTGATATACTTACTTACATTACGTACGTATTTACATTAATGAATTAACTGCAAAATCAATTAATTAACTAATGAGGTAAAGTAGGTGTCATAGCAGTAAAAACATACAGAGCAGGGCTATTACTTAACCAAGACTGAGAAACACTGATGCAGCAGTTCTAGCTAGATAGCCATGATGAGGCCAGACTGGAGGAAGTGGTAGCTCCGCTGACAGTGTTGCTCACTTTGTTGGCCCTTCCAGCAAGCAGGCACTTTGGCTCTTGACAGGGATAGATCTTAGCTGTGCCCAAGGAGGGTATTATAAGTTGGAAGAAGTAATGGATGTAGCGGGAGGCTGTGCACCATCAGCCAGATAAATGACTAGCTGGTGCATCGGGAGAATTCTGAGTTTCACAGACAGGCAGCTCATTTCTTTCGTTCTCTCTCTTTCGTCCACTGTTTCTGCCACACCCCCAAGTCCTGCCATGAGGTTTTTGCTGCCAAAGATAGTGCTTATAATGAAGAAAGAGAAGCAGTGGGACAGGGAGCGAGAAGATAGGGTGGGGGAAAAGGACACAAAAAGATATATCAGGAATATCTAAGGAGCCGTAATCACCTCTTCCCTGTGATAGATGGCTAGACAGCAGGAGCATGGCCTTTGAGAAAGGAGTGCAGAGAGAAAGAGGGACTCAGCAGGAGGAGGGAGTCACAAGGAGGCTGCAAGATCACTGACCTACATGTCTTAAAAGCCCACCATGGGTGGCAGTGAAAGATAACTGTGACGCTCCTGCACGTTAATAACAGTTGCGCAGTAGTCCACGGCAGCGTTGGAAATGGCGCTTCATTCGGCTCCTAATGAAAAGGGAAGCGCCCGACGGGTAATGAAGTCTCAGCTCCACTTCCTCTGGGCTGTGGCTGCTTTTGGACTGAGGTGCAGTAATTGGCGTATGACCTACTCGACCGTCCAGTTGTAATGTCACTGTTTGTGTGTGTGACGCACAAATCCAATTAAGGCTGAGTACTGAGCTGCGTGTAGTTCTCCTGATGGAGACTGAAGGTGCCCTCTGCATTGATGGGAGTAGGAGATGGGAGTGTGGAATGTGCATGTTTATACGACTCTGGAGTGGCATACTATATTACAAATGAGTTTATCTACAGGGATTATTGTGCAAATCTGGGAAGACTGATTTTACAGCCCCTGTCAGAAGTGGATTAGGTGAAGGTGGCTGAAAGGTGAAAGCTGTAATTGTTTGGCTGCTGTTCTGCCAGACTTGGTGTCTTTGTTTATTTATTTATTTATTTAATCGTTCATTCATTGTCATGAGTCACCCTCAAAAACAGTGGTTTTTCTTTTGTTACGCTTTTTTTATGCTTACTACGTGGCCCTGACCATTGGAACATGTTGAAACATGCATGTACACATGCATAGACCAACACAGACAATGACTGTGTCTGTGTGTGTGTGTGTGTGTGTGCATATGTGTGTATGTGTGTGTGTGTCTGTTGAAGCAAATTGTTTCCTGTGGTATCAGTGGCAAACTGTGACTATTAGAACTGAGGGATTCTAGTGGTAAGGCAACTCACATGAACGATTTCTGGCTGTTCTTTTTTAAACATATGAACATATTTTACCTTGTAGCAATTGTATAATGACTCTCTCAGATATGAGCCCTGGCATAGAGCTGCTGCTGTGTTCCTTTTGTAACAGCTAACTGAAACTGAAACTGGTTAGGCTACAGCTCATATTCACAGTCAGTGATGTATCTGGGACTTGCAGAAAGCAAGGAGTATTGGTTTTTTCTCACAACATTAATCCCACCCATTAAAAAGTCAAAATGTGATTGGCTGGTTCCACTGTCGGTTCCAAACTATGTTGATAGTTAATCTGATGCCTTAGGCCTTCAGGCTAGCTCCTGAAGACCTTACTAGTGGGAGAGCTACCTTGATTGTAGCTGTGTAGATACCATGACAAAAAAAGCATTCCTGATTACACAATTTTCTGTTGGATGAAAATTTAACCATTTTGTTTACAGTCAAAACTTCAAAATAAAATAAGAGTAATAGTACAATACTTGCAGAGTTTAAGTGCAACAAGCATGGTGATTATATTATATTATATAAAATGAACAAAAATAACTGACATCACATTAAGTTATAAGGTTTAGAAAGTGCCACTAAGTGGCAGGTTGTGTGGGGTGCTGTACACCCATGCTGGGCTTCAACTTGCTTCCCACTTTCAATTGTGGACTCTAAATGATACATGTTTGTTAGACGGAAGAGTCATTTTACTGGCTTGCATCAGAAACACTGAACACATCTGTTGTTCACTGCATTGTAATGCCAGGTTCGTTCTGGCTTCAACATTTTGACACTGGATTCTACTGAGTCATGTCATCATAAACCAAAAGTAATGAGAGCATTAACCTATGTGGGTTGGATATTGCCTCTGAGATTTCCACAGTCTTTTCATATAATTAGCACTCATTATTCTCATAGAAATTCTTATGAATCTACTGAACGTATGTTATTAACGAGCAAACGTCTGATTCCTTGGATACCAAGGTGAGGCTCTGAAGAATTGCTTTATTAGACAGTGATGAAGCTATTAGTGTGGCAGAAAGAAGCACGTCATAATTAAAATCTGTCAGTGTCATCCCGACGCTGTGGGTTTAAGCCTCCTAACTGCGCCTTCATTCAAACTCACTGGAGGTGATCAAACAGCACACTTAATCATAGTTTAAGGCGGGTAGAGCCTACCATAGATATATTCCAGTAGAGCAGATTTTTAATTGCAAAATAATGGGCAACTTTGTCACCAAGAAACATTGCCACGCTTTGTGTGGATGCAGTAGGACTCATTAGCTGTGTAGAACATATTTTGCTCATCCAAAAACTTGTTGTAGACTAATTCCAATTCTGTCATCTCATTGAGCCATCTCTAATAGCTTCAGCTTTTAGTTAATGTGTAGAATTTTGGACAATATACTTTGAATCGAGCAGCATTTTGTATTTCTCCAGATGTACAGGGTATATATGATCCTGCTCATTGTCTCATTCATGACGTTTTTAGGATAATTATTTCTGTTTCCCTATTTAGAGATATCAATACAGATTGTATCTCTTTTAATGGAAATAATTATTTCTCTTTCATCTCTACTGAGAGCACTAAGGTAGGCTACAGAGAAGTGTTGCTTTTTTTAGGACTAATCTGATGGTGTTGCCTGCCTGCCTTAGTGCTTCGCATCCTGGGAGGTTGCAGTTTTGCTGTACCTGTTGACGGGTTCATAGGTTAATTGTGCAGGGAACTGCAGGGTGACAGCTCGGGTCTGGCCATCATCTCTCAGAGGCACACAAATAGCCTGAGTGCCGTCCAGCTGGACAGAGCCATCAAGGCAGTACTGTACTGTTGTCCTCTGCAGCCCTGCTTGTCACTTGTGGGGAGCAGTTATCTTGTGCTTGAAACACACTGAATGATTATATCTAAACTCAGTATATATCCTGCTGTGCCAGCATGTGCCAGGCTAACCTAATCTTACACTAGAGAGTCTTTGACCAGCTCGCAGTGTTGACGGAGTGGACTTGGCAGCCACAGCCAGAGATTTATGCAGTGGAAGCCCTGCCAGATGCTGGCTGCCTTCGTCACACACACACACACACACACACACACACACACACACACACACACACACACACACACACACACACACACACACTCTCACACACACACACACCATCAACATATTGATTCCAGGCATGGCTGTGCATGAAAACAGCACACGTTAGCTTGTCGAGCTGTTGGCATGGTGAGTGGAGCGTCCGCAGTGACCTTCTCCACTCTCAATAGGCTGTTGTGTGGTTGTACCTGAGAGCTAGGTGAGATAAGCCAGCGTGCAAGCGGCCGGGGAAGTAACGATAATGTCGGAGAGGAACTCTAATGTTACATGCAATCCCTCAGATTTAAATGACTTGCTGCTGCATTTTCCTGCAGAGCAAGCACGATCAGATTTTCCATTTCTGCTTAATCACTGTACCTGGCCTATCACTGAAACAGCTGCTATGTGGTGTAGTGTGGAAGCAGGATGTCAGTACTGCAGGAACCTCTCCCAGGGGACCAGAACTGGTGAAAGCATGTCAGACCCAGCAAGCAAACATGAATTTTCTGGGATTTCGCTTTGCATAAACATACACATAACATTCCAAATTTCACACAAGCCTCTGGTGAGTTGATCCTTGTGCACATGGCAACAAATCCCATGACGGACAAGGTGCAACTTAAATGAACATTTGCTGTAAGTGTTCATTTCAACATGACAATAGAAGAACCACCTTTGTTCCTTGGGTATTTCTTTATATTTCTTTAAAAAGTACAGAAAACCCATTCACTCAGAGCACACTGCTCATTGTTTGTATTATAAGTGTCAACTAGTTGTTTAACCTTCTGTAAGTACAAGACAAAGTGTCTAAAATAGTGTCCATGTTAACTGACCACATACTACAGATGCAGCATATGGAGATTTGATACAGAATAGAAATAGTCTTGGATATGTTTACCTGCATAACTGTTTATTGGATGAACTAGGACACTGTTGTGAAATGTGTTGAGCTAGTGAACAATGAAGAGGGGAAGAGGTGGGCTGAGAACCCCGTACTGCAAAATCAATTCATACTTCTCAACAAAGACAGCTGTGCTGAGTTAAAATGAACAGTACAACTGCAGCTTTCATTATATCAAAAAAATCTGTAGAAAACAGTGAAAACTAGCATTTAAACACAATAAAAACACTTGTTGACTTGCTTGCTCACTTACGAAGATGTAAACCAGTTTTCCTCTGGTTTTGTAAGTGATACACAATTCCACCAAAATGTGTTCCATCAGCATTGTTGAAGAAAAAATATTGCATAGGTCAATGGAGGGACATCTAAAACAAACAGAAATTACGCTCAGCAACTACTGTGAAATCTCATTAAAGATTTTTTTTTTTAACTAAAAGTGGTTCTTCTGGGATAGGGGGTCTTCTGCCATAGAACCATTATCATAGAACCCCATCATGAAATCTCAAATAACAAAACTTTTTCAGATTAAAAAAAATGTGACCAGAAGAACACAGTAATGGAATATTAATAATAAAAACAATACACCAATTTATTATTTATATTTAAAAGTAACTAAATTTTAGGCCAAAAGATATGACCATATAGTACTGTGAAAAGGGTCCAAGGAAGAGGAAACCTGAGAAAACTTTATATTTACATATATGTATGTGCTTGTGTGTGTGTGTGTGTGTGTGTGTGTGTGTGTGTGTGTCAGTATGTCTGTTTAACCATTTCCAAATCTCCCCTTTCTTATTACTTCTAGTTATCAATGTCTGGTTTGGCTAAACAAGACTTCTTTACATTAGATTAAGTGTGCAATGTCTGGGGTCATCAGCAGAAATCCAGAATTGTACTTTGTTCTTCAATCCAGCTCACAAAATATTTTGTGTTACGTTTTTGCTGTTTATGTTTATTTCTATTTATAGAAATGTAAAAAAAAAAAGACTGAAAAAAATTAAACATTTTAGGTGCCTAAGACTTTATTTTTAACAGTATTGTAACCAATTTTAGTCAATTCTAATTTTCAAAAAATGATTTTGACGTCAGATCAATGCATCTCGATGCAGTGATACATTTTCATATCTTTAGGTATTTGTAATATTCCACTCTTTCCCCTCCTCCAGTTGAGCTCATCTATTTTCAGTGCTTCGTGGGTTATCAAAGCAGCCAATCACGCGCTTCCCTTCAGCTCCCCGAGCGTGATTAAACTGTGCCTGGATGGGGAGGGAGGAGAGTGGAGGGGAGAAGAGGGGATGGGGGTGAATCTGGGTCACAGTACAGTAGCTCTCGTAATTACAGCACACCGCTGATGATACCATCACACAACATACAGGGCAACCATCATGCACTGCAACTCTCATCCTGTAGGATAGCATCAGCTCACAGAAGCTGCATTGATATCATCATGTGATTCATCCTTCACACCCTTTTCCTCTTCTCTCTGCTCTCCTGTTTGCTCTCTGTCGCCCACTCTTTTTCATTTGCGCACACAGTAAGTTAACCTGGGCCCGTTCACAGTGCATCATTTGGCTGACTGCATTTGGCTGAGTACCACAGTGTATATTATTAAGTGCTGTGGATGGTACACAGCAGCCAAGAAATTAGTGAAAGCTTTTAAGGCCATGCACTCCACTGTCAAAATGCTGATGGCAAACTGGATTATTGCCCTTGAATAAATCCAAGACAAATAGTGGTTAAATCAGCCCCTATTCAGCATCACTCTTCATTATTCTTTAATATTACCAAATAGCTACATTTTGTTGTGATTTGCTCATAAACACAGAAATGTTTTTTCCCCTAATGCTCCTGTACCTCCTGACATCTCTTTCTTAGTTTTTGCTTCATGTTTGTCTCCCATTTGTTCGCACCTGCTCATTTCCATTAATGACAATATGCCTAACTGGCAAAACCCACTCAAGAATTTTTGTACGAATAAGTTTGTGCTGTGTAATTGATTACATTTGCCTCATTATTGTGTTCCACACTCTCTTCCAGTTTCTTCATTAGTTTTTATTTAATCCATTGCCTGCTCAGCTAAAGCTTGTTGGCATTCTCCATTAAGACACAGCAGGATTTAAGCCTTTTTCTTAAACTTGAGGTTTATTTTGACATTCCTTTCAGCAGCTGTTAGGGGGAACATTATTCTGGTTTGCTGGTTGAGCCATTCACACTTCCCTCCTCAGGAGAACGAGCTTAGTCGTACACTGCTGCTCAGGAACGCTCCAGACATTAGCTGGCTGTCAGCCGGTACAAGTGATGACAGGGAGACTGTAGCTGAGAATGAATCAATGAATCAGTTAATTATTTCATTTGTTGGAAGGAGGTTGTCTTCAGCAGCTGAAGTTAGTGTAGATACAGACATGTAAAATCATTTAAAAGTTTGGAATCACAGTTTGGTATAGATATTTTTAATAATATTAAACCAGTTGAAGATACACAATTATATATACAATTATTTTAATATGCTAATTTTGTGCACTTTCACAGGAAGCTGTTGAAAACAGGCAATTGCTGATGTGCCATGAATAATAAATGGACCCGGAGGTGTTTCTAAAATACCTGATGAAGCTGATTAAAAGTACATTTTACTGTGTAGTTCAGGGGTCGGCAACATGCGGCTCCAGAGCCACTTGCAGCTCTTTTACTGCCCTGTTTTGGCTCCACAGTAGAATTTGATTTTTAAGTAACAATAAAAAATACTCCTTTGCAGTAAAATAAGGCTCTGCAGATCATTTTAACAATAAATTGCCTTAAATGCTGAAGTTAACGTAGCCTATATCTGCTAATTCACTCTTTATCCCTGAAGGTTGGTGTGCAGGCTGCTGGTCACATAGCAACACAGAAGACTTGTTAGTAACCTACGAAAAGGCAAAGAGAAAGATTAAAAACAAACATCAATAATTTGGAGACGAATGGAATTATTTGCAGTTATAAGCAGCTGGTTTCCTGATAAGTTTAATCTATGGTGAGAAACTGTCAAACACTAAAAAGTTGCAAAGCTGAAGTCAGCTTCTCATTCCACTAAATGGTGCCTGAGGTGTCAGAATGTAACTGCTGCACCATTTAAATTGGAACATGAAAATTCAAACAAGAAGCTGGTGAATGAGCAGTTGACAGTCTCATGAGAAATTTACAATAGATTATTCCACTTTTCTGAAATGTTTCCTGTCGGAGTTAAAGCAAAAAAAAGTAAGTCTACATTTTGTTTAGATTTTTTTGAGACATATTTATAACAACGATAATAAAATGGACATAAATGTTGTGGCTCCCAAGGTGGTTTGATTTTTGTTAAACAGACAAAATGGCTCTTCGTAATGTTTGTGTTGCCGACCTCAGGCCTAGTTTATAATTTTCAAACTGTATCTGCTATTATTAATAATACAACCCCAATTCCAGTGAAGTTGGGACGTTGTGTAAAACATAAATAAAAACAGAATACGATAATTTGCAAATCCTTTTCAACATATTCAATTGAATACACTACAAAGACAAGATATTTAATGTTCAAATGGATAAACTTTATTGTTTTTGCAAATATTCACTTATTTTGAATTTGATGCCTGCAGCACGTTCCAAAGAAGTTGGGACAGGGGCAACAAAAGACTGGGAAAGTTGAGGAATGCTCAAAAAAAACATGTGTTTGGAACATTCCACAGGTGAACAGATTAATTGGAAACAGGTGAGTATCATGATTGGGTATGAAGTGAGCATCCCTGAAAGGCTCAGTCGTTCAAAAGCAAAGGATGGGGCGAGGTTCACCACTTTGTGAACAACTGCGTGAGCAAATAGTCCAACAGTTTAAGAACAACATTTCTCAACGTGCAATTGCAAGGAATTTAGGGATTTCATCATCTACAGTCCATAATATCATCAAAAGATCCAGAGAATCTGGAGAAATCTCTGCAAGTAAGTGGCAAGGCAGAAAACCAACATTGAATGCCCGTGACCTTCGATCGCTCAGACAGCACTGCTTTCAAAAACCGACATCATTCTGTAAGGGATATTACCACATGGGCTCAGGAACACTTCAGAAAACCACTGTCAGTGAACGCAGTTCGTCGCTCCATCTACAAGTGCAAGTTAAAACTCTGTCATGCAAAACGAAAGCCATATATCAACAACACCCAGAAACACCGCCGGCTTCTCTGGGCCCGAGCTCATCTGAGATGGACTGACGCAGAGTGGAAAAGTGTCCTGTGGTCTGACGAGTCCACATTTCACATTGTTTTTGGAAATCATGGACGCTGTGTCCTCCGGGCCAAAGAGGAAAAGGACTGTCCGGATTGTTATCAGCTCAAAGTTCAAAAGCCAGCATCTCTGATGGTATGGGGGGTGTGTTAGTGCCCATGGCATGGGTAGCTTGCACATCTGTGAAGGCACCATTAATGCTGAAAGGTACATACAGGTTTTGGAGCAACATATGCTGCCATCCAAGCAACGTCTTTTTCAGGGACATCCTGCTTATTTCAGCAAGACAATGCCAAGCCACATTCTGCATGTGTTACAACAGCGTGGCTTCATAGTAAAAGAGTGCAGGTACTAGACTGGCCTGCCTGCAGTCCAGACCTGTCTCCCATTGAAAATGTGTGGCACATTATGAAACACAAAATACGACAACGGAGACCCCGGACTGTTGAGCCACTGAAGTTGTACATCAAGCAAGAATGGGAAAGAATTCCACCTACAAAGCTTCAACAATTAGTGTCTTTAGTTCCCAAATGCTTATTGAGTGTTATTAAAGGAAAGGTGATGTAACACAGTGGTAAACATGCCCCTGTCCCAACTTCTTTGGAATGTGTTGCAGGCATCAAATTCAAAATGAGTGAATATTTGAAAAAAAAAAGAACATTAAATATCTTGTCTTTGTAGTGTATTCAATTGAATATAGGTTGAAAAGGATTTGCAAATCATCGTATTCTGTTTTTATTTATGTTTTACACAACATCCCAACTTCACTGGAATTGGGGTTGTAGAAACACCAAGTTAACCAGTGTGGCTAACAAAGTGATCAATAAGTGTACATAATGTGTAAAAGCCCCAGCAACACTGCTGTACACAGTACTATGCTATGAGCATGCCACTAAAGTTGCGGTATCACTGTTGTGCTAAGAATGATCCATCACCCAAATAATATCTGGTCAGCTGAGGTCCTGTGGTGGACCATTGATGGACTGGATAAGGGCTGACAAATTGGGTCAACATGGATACTGTCTGTAATTGTGTACATATAAAGTGCACCATATGGTAACTAAAATGGAAAATAGGTGCATGTTTCATATGGTATTTCTGTTACTTTAGACTCCTCTTGTCTATTAAATAACCAACCCAGAATATTACTATGAAAGTGGTTGCAAACTTTTGAATGGTAGTGTACATAAAAAGGACATTCTGGACACAGAGCTGCAGTGGATAGTCCATAATGGCTGCGCAAGTGTTGTTAATATCCTGTGTTCAGGTTTAGGTATGAGTGATCTTCTAGTCTTCGAGAGTCATTAGTAGCACTTCTAAACTGATTCAAAGGAGCCCTGATTGCAGCTCCTGAAAACAGTCTTCATGTAGATGAGCTCTCCAGCTGGATGGCTCTTGGTGGTGCCCGAGAGGTCTGCCTTTAGCCCACATCACCCAGCAAAGGCAAGCAGGAAAGTTCCCATCAGGAACAATCAGGGCATGACACCTGAGCGCACTGCAGCAGCTGTGAGAGTTCTCTTTCATTGTGGTCCTAATAAATGAGACCATTGACACCATGTTGGATTCATTTTTCCAATAATGAGGAACAGTATAAAACGGTGGCTGCTCCTTGATCCATTTCTCTTGTGAAGGAAGAGAGTAAAAATAGCTTGTATCTGGCATTAGAACTAAGCAGCTAATTTTCCCTTCCTTTCCTCTGCAGGTATGATACCATCACTAACCAGTGGGAGACAGTCTCTCCGCTGCCCAAGCCTGTCCACTCAGCAGCAGCCACAGTGTGTGGGGGAAAGGTATACGTGTTTGGAGGGGTGAATGAGGCTGGACGATCTGCTGGTGTCCTGCAGTCCTATGTTCCTCAAACCAACACCTGGAGCTTCATAGAGTCCCCTATGATTGGTAAGTGCAGAGCACAGCATATAAATACTTCTTTTGAATCAAGTAGTGTGTGCTTTGTTTGTCTGTATGTATAATCACATTTACACAGTTGCCCTCACCTCAAAAGGAGTCACATTAGCCAAGACATGTTTTGTGTCCTAATTTGCCTCCTTAGATTTGCACTGGAGCTACGAGGCTAATGTAGCTAACAAGTAAGGCATGCTTATTGCTACCAGTTAAGAACTATGTGAACTGCAGGCCTAAATCATTACCTATATGCCTGAAGCCATGCCTAACTATTTAATCTCAAGACTTGATTATATGGTTTCCAACACTGTATGACACAATGCCCTCTATATAAAAATAAGATAAAAATTAAGCTTTAATATAAGCAAGTCTGCTTAAGACTTACATAAACTTAAGTGCACACTCCAGCTAAAAGGAAAAATTCAGCCTTTGCTACATCAGTGAACATGCTTGCTAGGGTCTTCCAGTGGTGCTACAGAGACAGAAACCCCCTTCTGATGATGTAACTTAAATGTGGAAGAAACTTTAAAAAACTACAACTGCATTGGGGTGGATTTTTGGTGGTGGGCTGTTTTTATTTCTTTTTATTTTGTTAGATAGTCAATGCAGACAGCTAATGTTGCTGCTGAGAAGCAGAATATCTTACTGCAGCTGTATAACTGCAAATCATCATTAGAGTGAAGAGAATGGATTTCTCAAACGCCAAAAAAGATTTGTCAGATGAGGAGGACAAGAAGTTAGTTGTTAGTTAGCAAGTTAGCTGTCTGTCTAGATAGCTTACCCCAGCTTTTTTTCCCCTCTGGCATCCTTTATGAACTAGAACATTTGACATTGACTTTTTTCAAAGTTCTCTGATAACAGCAGATGTTGGTAGGGGAAGCTGTGAAAGAAGAGGTTGCTGGAGTCATGTTGGGCTTATACCAGTGTGAGCTTCCTCTGTGTGCGCGAGTGTTTCTCCTGCTCTGTCTCAGTGTGGAGGACAGGAGTTCATTATCAGAGCTAAGAGGCAGAGCGGATGTTGCCTGTGGCTCAGGTGCGAGTGAAGGAAATGTTAGCGATCTCAGCACTGGAGGGTGGGCGAGTTGTTCAGGCACCATACAGTGCCCCATCTTTCTCTCCCTCACTCTGTCTTCTTTCTCTCAGAGTGAGTCTGTCGTCTGGCTGTGGGCAGGCCTGATAGGGTGGAGTGAGTGATTTGTCTGGTGAAAATGAGTCTATGGCTGTGTAGAACAAAACAGAGGAGTGTAATGGATTTTAGCAGTTTCAGCCGTTACTCCATCTCACTAAACCTCGGCCACAGTCCCACAGCCTCTTGTACCTCAAAACTGTCTTGGGACAGAGATGTAATGGGAGGTTTGTGCCCTCTGAGTCATCATGGAGAGCATGCTCTTCCTATGAGGCTCAACACTTAGAGATTATCAATGTATCTGTATTCCAGCTTCACCAGAAAGGGGTCTGAATTGGATTCTTAGCCGTCCTCAGCAAATGCATGCACAGGCACACACACACACACACACACACACACACACACACACACACTTCTACCAGTCACAAGATAGACACATATTGTCACTGTTCAAAGAAAAGCATGTATCTCCATGTTTTTGATTTTTACTTTTCTACATCATTTGCATCAGCTGTCCTCTACACTGTGTGATTTTTTTGACGATTGGACCATTAGAAATGCTCCATAATGGCTTAGAATAAAACCTCTTTACATTACATTGAAGCACTTTGATTACACTTTTGGCCTCCCCTATAAAGTTACTGTGTTGGAGATACTTGGTTTTCTTTGGAGAGCAATGATATATTACTGTTCAAATGGAATCACTTGATTCCATTTGAAATTGAAATTTTATTGAATAATAGTTTAGTGTAGATTGAAATACTATAACCAGGCGTTATAATAGTTCTGTTTTAGATGTTTTATTCAATATTTTAAGTTCATGGGATTTAATTTAATATTACAGTTACAATTCTATGAAAAAAGCAAGTATCAGGAAACAAACAAAAAAAAAATAGAAAACATACATTTATTTGCAAAATTATACACCAACATCTATATACCTCAACATCTAAATATTATAGCAAAACTTTCAGTATAATTTTCATCCCCATTTTCCCCACCTTGTAATAAGGGTTTGAACTTCATATTTTTAAATTCATGTTTTTTTTTCACTTATTTTCCTTTAACCATCCCCTATATTATCTTATATCTAATCCTCTTATGAATGTTTGCTGAAAAATTGAATACCTTAATTTGAAATAAAAAAACATAGGCTATCTGACCTTTGCACAGTACTGTACTTACATACTTACAGTAATGTAAGATTTGAGCAGCATTAAAACAGAGCTGCACAGTGTTATGAGATTCATGAGTATCCCCATATAATTGCTTACAAAGTATCAGTATTGGACAAATGATTGTTGTCCACTGATGTTAGGAAACATGTTTATTTTACCCCAGAAAAGCAAAACATTTATGTGAGGGTGGGCTAATGAGCTAAAATGTCTGCATTTTACTGCATTTATAACTCTAATGGAATACATGGTATTCTGCATTAGCTAATCCAGGTAAATGTAGCATGCTTTATTAGTGCACAGATCCGCTAACACAACAAACATGATGTCACAAACTCTGGAAAACCAACATGCACACTCAAGACCCTGCTGCAAACGGATTCTTCGAGCACTAATTTAGCCGACATACTCCCCGCTGACAGACAAGCTGTCATGGAAGGCCAGGTGAAGCAGTGCGGGGGAGAAGTCGCACTGGAAGTACAGCACAGGAGCGCTGATCGAAAACAATTGCTTGTACAAATCGCACCGAATTGCTGTGGTTCTTCAGAGAGGAGAGGCACATTAAAAAGTGATTCAGGGGCCCTGTGGACAGGCTGATGAGTTATCGGCCATCCTGTTCTCGACCGCTCAGGTAGCTGATTGCGTAAGGGGCTTATAAACTTCACTCTGCCTGTGATTCATCACCAGTGGTGCCACCCTGCCTCCAGCAGTCCTGTCTGAAAATATTCTTGAGGCCCCCAAATTACCAGCAAGAAGAGTTGTGTTTGTCAGTTTTTCTTTTTTTCCTTTTTTTAATAGAAGTCCTTGAAAGTAGAGTGGTAGGCAGTACTCAGCAGCGAGGCCGAGATGGGATGCGCTGAAGGAGTCCCACTTCAGAAGCCTCGAGGTGTTTATTAAAAATCGAAAAAAGCCCCTTGATTCTCTCCTGTCCCGCTTTGTGCTTGTATCCTTTCACAACCCCGGCTATTCCAACTGCTTGTTTTTTTTAATAGCCTCTTCTGCTTCTATTTTTCTGTCTGTTTCCCATCACTGAGGCACAGGGATAGAGGAAAATGGAAGCAGACATCTCTGCAAATTGGTGGCTTGAACTGTATACTTGAGCCTTTATCTCCTGTGGAAAGATGTGTTCCATGTTAGTGTTGCTGTTGACAGTCCTTTCATTTGATAGAGACCTCGGAGTTGTCTTGCCGAGGGCAGAATCGCACCATCAAAGAAGCAGCCTTAATCCTTCTGTGTTGTGTTTGAGCCCTTTGTGTGGCATTTTTTTTGGACTTTTTGGAGTGTACAGTAGCACGGCACTAGCCTCGGTACCTAGCACAGCCGATATAATCGCAGTTGGTTTTGAGCAGAGAGAACACAGATAGGTGTGGGAGTTGTTTATGAGGAGCTGAGATAAGGAGAGAGCATTTTTATTTGTGTCTCCTACATGCTCAGGATGCCAGTGCAGATGCTTGTGGAGGAGATGAATGAGGAGCAGGTGACTTTGTGCAATGCGAGGTGGGTGTGTGACGCAAATGCAACGCTGACTTGGGTCTGGATTTGATGCCTCAACACTGAAGCGTCACGGCTCTCAGCAGCAGAAGCCTCACTGCATTTAGGAAATCTCTGCTTGTTCACTCCATATGCAAACGATGCAGAAGTGACTATGAATGACACACCTGTTAGAGGAGAAGATGCCTCCCCCTGGCTTACATGGCCTTTAGCTCTGTAGTGCTGTCTGTGGCCACCACTGTTTGGAGTGCGACAGAGAGAGAGAGAGGGTGTTATCTGGACCGTCACTCATGCAGGAGTGGGAGGGCTTTTAATGAGATGCACCTGGCAAGCAGTACTCAGGGAGCCTGGTGGAACTGCACAGCGCCCAGCCGACACATTTATGTTTCCACCATTAAATCTAACGGCTGTTTTACAGATTCCTTCCGTGCGCAGCTTCTCAAGCGTCCAGCGCAGGCATAAAAAACAAAAATCTCAAATGTGGCTGTGTGAATTATTCATAGGCATGATAAATTGGCCCAGCTGTAATCGTTTGGGAGACAATTTCTCTGTCAAAGAGGAAAGGCTCATTGATAGCACCTTCTTCATATGCTGCTGGACAGCCTTTCGTTTAGTCTGCATGGCCAGGTGTTTGGCTGTCAGTCATTTGCCCAGTCATGCTAGATGTTTTGTTTTTTATTTTGTATTTTAAGGACAGTGTTTGTAAAATGCAGCGCTTAAAGGCCCTGAACAAAAAGTGCAATAAATATTTGGACCACACACAAAGAAACAGCGACCATTATTCATTCTTCTGGTTAATAACAACATAAAGCATAAATGAACTGGGTATAAGAGCAACAATGGCAAGAACAGGCAAGATAGCCAGTGAGTGCAGAAAGGAGAAAACATCTGTTGGGGTATGCTAAATCACACTACTTCCAGAGATTAAATCGTTCTGAATAAATCAGCTCTATTCCAGCAACCAAATCACAGGAACATGAACAAAGTACTACAGTAGATACAAACAACCCGCAGTCTGTAATCCACATCATTAATTATCTGACATTTCATTGGAATCTAGTGAGAGCACACTCTGGAAAGCACAATAAGTTTGAGCTGATATGAATTCAATTATCCCGGCAGGCAGTCCGTCATAGCAACACATTTATTTGCAAAAAGGCTGCACAGCTTCTCTGCTAACTCAAAGGCCTGAAAGCACTAGCAGATCTGAGAATGGGTAGAATTTGTTTGCAGGCCTTTGACATCAAGAGACATGGAAGGTAAAACAATTCCTGTGTGTGGAGAAATGCACTGAAGAGGTAAAGTCTTTCTGTCTGTTCTCTCCCCTCCTGCTTTCTCTGGGGGTTCTTTAGATAACAAGTACGCCCCTGCTGTAAGCCTCAACGGATTCATCTTCATCCTGGGCGGCGCTTACGCCAGAGCCACCACCATCTATGACCCAGACAAGGGCAACATCAAAGCAGGGCCAAACATGAACCACTCCAGGCAGTTCTGCAGGTAAGCCTAATGAATACTGGATTTTGTTAGCATTTTGTCAGCAATCCTCTCTGCACGACAGCAGCCTTTACAATGTGTAAACAGTTCAAAACAAACAGAATGAACAGAACAGAAATGATCCAGAATGACTTGGGAGTGAAATCTTGCTACATTTACTTTTCAACTACCGTTCAAAAGTTGTCATATTAATAATTGCTCAGAAAGATTCAATAAGAAGTGTGAAATTCTAAAAGTGATTTAAAAAATTTATTCAATGTTTGAAAAAGTTTTATTTTTCAATATGTTTTATTCAATATTTCAAGTTGGGAATATCAAGAAGTTATTACATGATAAATAAGAAATACATTTTTGTCAAGTTATCTGCTAAGATTTGATCACCACTTATCTAATACGAGGAATTCTGGGTGTTCATTTTATTTTGTCTTCATTCTCAGGCTTATACAGCTTTCTCATATATAAAATCATCAACAGCTTTGTTCTGGGCTCTGTGAAACTTTGTTTTACTGCCTCATCCTAATTAGTTGAAATGTGTTATGTAGTAACAGTATATTCAAATAATTTTACAGATGTACCTGTAATAACATTCATTTTATTTTATTGAATTCTGTGATTCTGTGAATTGTGATTCTGAACTTTTGAACACTAGTGTACATTCATTTTTTCCCCCCTTCTTTAAAGTTACCATTTTTGAGATTTATTCACTATGAGTCACTATGAGGCAAAAACAAAGCAATCTAAAGAGAAGAAAAAAAAAATCATATTGTCCTCTTCTCTCTATTTCTAAGCGCTGTCATCCTGGATGGGAAGATCTATGCTACAGGAGGCATTGTGAGCAGCGAGGGGCCAGCGTTAGGAAACATGGAAACCTTTGATCCCTGCACCAACACATGGACACTGCTCCAGAACTTACCCTGCCCGCTCTTCAGACACGGCTGTGTGGTGATCAAGAAATACATTCAGAGCGGCTGACCATGGCTATGCACACAGCCTTTCTCCTCAGTGCACTGCAGGGATCAAAGACAAAACCCGCTGGATGTGTGTGTCTAACATTAAAGAGACTGGTGTCTCCTCGGCTCGCTCCCCACAGACTCCTACTGGCCTTCCTGGACGGACTGCAATGGAATCCCAATGCTCGACAGGGATGTTTAGAGTAGTTACCCCTCACACAGGTGTTGTGCCATTTGAATACTATGTTATTTGAATACTCGGCCTACCACAGAGACTGGTTTTGTTTGACAAACATTCATATTGTGCTTTTCTTACGCTTTGCTTTGATGTTTTTTTCTTTTCAATTACATCTGTACCCTTTAGTCATAACAACGCCACAATTTTTTCCATGAGTGCATCTCACTTCTGAAAAGATGCTGAAATCAAAGAGTGTTGCCTCCTGTGGTTTATCGCATTTTCCATGGCTTGTTGTGTCATGCCATGACGTTACAGGACAAGAGAGTATCTCCATCCATTCAGGAATTTGAAATGTAGGCATTCTGAGACATATCAGGAAGGGTATGTATTACCTTGACTTGAGGCAGCTTCATGGTCATGGTGCTCTAAACAAATAGAATGGTCTGTTTGTCTATGAGGCAGCGTTAGGTATGTAATGCCACACCTGCAATCCAGCAAGTGACATCACATTAAGAGAAATGATTGAATGAAGACAGCTCGGACAGCTTGTTTTTTTTTTTTTTTGTTTGTTTGTTTGCTTTCCTGAACGCAGCCAAAGCACAATCTGCTCATCATTATGAGGGAAACTCTGCAGGTTCTGTTCCTCCACTGCATCCAAGTCCACTCACTACCAGCTAAGTAAGGATGTGGATGAGGGAGTTGCTGGGGCTGGGGGTCATGTATCATAGGAAAGGAAATATGTATATTTTAAAACTGAAGGTAATTCTGTATAAATGTTTTTAGAAAATTCGATAGGTTGGACAAAAATGTCTGTAAATCTGTACCCAAAAGGGACCATTTACATATGTTATTAATGATGAAACATAATACATATCCAAAATTCTAAAGAAAAGAAAAACCCTTGTTTTGTGTCTTGTTTACCTTTGGATCAAGTTAGCATGCATCAACATTTTCAACTGTTTCTTTTTTTCCTCTGGTCAGCTCAAGTTCAAAGTGTTATTAGTTATTTTACATGGGCTAAATGAAGGAAAATGGCAATGAGGGCATCGACTGGTGCATCAAAAGACAATATACCAAATATGTAGGAAAACACTAAATGTTTCAAACACAACTACTGTATTAACAACATAACCTGCTATATATTGTTCAAAATCAATGAATACACTTGCAAAAACAATCACCACAAAAAAAAACACATCATTTAACAAAGAATACAATTTGAACCTTTTATTCAAGTATAATCACAGCAGTTTATTTGAGAAATTACAGTAAATGTTTCATTTCAAACAGGACTTTCACTAAACGCTTGAGAAAGGGGCAGGATATTAACCATGTTCCAACTTTGCGTCGCAAGATAAAACTGGGTAAAGACCCTGGCAATAACAGAAATATCCCCGAAAACATATGTGATCAATAAATAAAGACTAGACTACAGATTAGTTGCAATTAATTCATCAGTGAAAAGGAAAAAAAAAAAAAAGGATCTGCATACCAGACTAACCTCCTGAGCCTGTTGACTGGATGTTTAACCACTTTGACTTCTAATCTGTGAAGACAGATATAATGGAGAAATCTTAAGACGCATGACGCTAAATGCTCTGTGTGTAACATGCCTTGCCTTATGTGTTCATGGAGGATGGATGCTGTATTTCTTCTGTTTGGGTTTATTCAGTAATACTAATTTAAAGCCCCACTCAGGCAGGAGTATAGTAGACAGGCCAGTTTTTGGTCCAGCAACAATGTAGACTTTTGAACAACAACCCCTACTAGAAACCCATAAAAATGTCCAGAAGGACGTCCAGATGCCTCAGGTACTAAACCGGTGCTAATGTGAGGGTGCCATTCAGCGCTAGCTCCAGGATGGAGTGTTTTGACAGTTGCTGACTGGAACTGTAAACTCAATTCATACACTGTCACAGGTTTTCTGCAATTATCATTCATAAAACCAAACAGAGATATTGAACACACTCCACATCAACTAAAAGGATGTGAGGAGTTTGACTCTGTCATGACCAGATCATCAAATTAATATGATTATTTTAGAAGTAGCTATATCCTTAATTCGATACACAATGGCCAAAGTTTAGAATCAGGCATTTGACCATGCTGTACTACAGCAGGTGTTTTAAAAGATGCACAAATTCTGACAAACATGAGTCACAAAATCCTTAGACACAGAATTTATGAGATAAATTTACAAACAGGTCAGAATTTCAGAACCAGTGGTCAACATCACAGTAGTAACTACAGCATCACACCAACCAGGCCTGTAATGTTCTCTGTCTACAAAGGGGGGCATGGAATGACCGAATACTCGTCACATTAGATTCTTATTTCAGACTCGTCCCGTACGGCATTTTTTCTACCACAAACCCCCAAAAGCACCACCACCATCATAATGGAATAAATAGGTCATTAATGTAGCAGAGACCTGAGACCAGTAAACCTCCACTTACTCCACTCCACAAACCTGCTACAAAAATGTGCTACATCATGACTCAGCTCAAACTTCACAAGCTGTGTAACAAATTTCCAATTTGTCTCCTTTTAACCAGCTGTATACAAAAGAATAGCTGAAAACAGAATAATTGTTAATAAATAAATGTCTTGAGCTGGAAAAAGGGAGAATTCTGTGATTATGCAGGAGTGAAAAGAGGGAAACTGTAGTGAGATGGACAAACATTATGGCTGCTATCGCCAAGGCCTGCCCAACAGTCCAACAAAATAAAAACCCAAAATCAAGGGATGCTTATGTTTGCAACAGAAGAGAAAGAAAAAGAAAGGAGGAAAGCAAAACAGAAATGTACAATACAAAAATGTCACTAACATTAACATGCTGTATCTGTATCGGCTCAATTGCAAAACAAAAACAAACCAAAACCAAACAAAAGCATGGATTACTGCATCAGCCACAGGCCACACTCAGCACCTGGGCTTGAATGAAGAAGGGTGCAGAGATGTTACAGATGTTGACAAATACTGTTATGTATTCAGTAAACGTGTTGTATTATCAGCATCAAAATAACTTAACTGAGGTAGCCATGGCTCTTTATTTCACTGCAGTAGTCCAGAGCTAATTCCTCTTTTTTTTGCATGTTTTAAAGTTGTTTTTTTTTTTTTTTTTTTTAACTGTACTCAGCTTTAAAGACGAAATAAAGATGAGATGAGTCTTTACATAGGATAAGTCTTTCTACAAACTGGAGAAAGAAGCAGATCAAAGAAGCATTTAAGAAAAGGGACTTAAGGTATTAAGCTACTACACTAGGCTGAAACTGAACTAAAACCTAGTCACTGAAAGAATAAGTAGCTACCAAAGATTTGAACACAATTTCAGTCAGCAGAACAAAACTATAGGCAGAAAAGAGAGTTAAAATCAAAATGGCAAAAGATGATGTACCCCCAAAATATATATATATATAAAAAATAAACAAAACACAAAAATAATAATGCTCCATATAATGAACAACCTGGCACTGGCCGGAACTGCCTTGTTCATCATACGTTTCATAAGTAATGCAAATGATCGTTGCAATGTTTTATTTCAAAAACTGAGAGGTAAGTAAAAATGTTAAATGATGTATAAAAAAATATTGCAACATAGAACAGAATTATGGCAAAACCACCTGGCTACAGAAAACTTCTCCTCGGGGATTAAAAAGATATGGATATGGATGTGGGCGTGAGTGGAAAAGCAATTGAGAGAACACAAATTAGCACTGTGATAATGTTGAATAATCCGAGTGAAAGGGACTGGCAGAGTGTCCGATTACAAGACACGCTAGTCATCCTTTCCCATAAGAGAAGAAACATCACCGTAGCCATGATGATCCCTTTATGTAAATGCTCATCAGGCAGGAAGAGGTTGTCTTGTACAAGAATATGTCCTCTTCTGTTTTAAGCTGTTCACAAGATGCAAGCTCCATAATCTCAGCCTTCTATCAACCAATGAGAATCCTTTTAAGGGGTGACAAAGACATGGCAAGCAGCGGCAGCCTCCAGATACTGTAGCTAGTTCTGAATCCAGTTATTCCATAAGGAAGCAAACCAACAAACAGTCTAAACTAAGGTTAAACAACAAGAAAATAACATTATTATGTTATTTTGGTACTATAATTTCATTTGAATATGATATCTATCGGTTTATATCATTAAAAGTCATCTATTTTTTTTCCAGAATGGGATGACACTTTTTTTTAGTGTGGGAGTGAAAGGGTTTACAGTACAGAGATACTGAAATCTCAAAAAAGTGGAATCAGGTAGAAAATTTTTACAATCCCATGGGATCACAAAAATCGTTAGAAACGCTGTTCTTTTCGGCAGGATCATCACTGTGGCTCCGCAGTGCTTCTACTTAAATGCCTACTGGTTGAAATATCACAGGGGACACAAGAATGCATCAAATAGTGGGCATAGAAGGTGAGTGATGCAGTTTGTTTCCACAGTAAATAGCAAACTGGCTCTCTTGGCATCATACCTCATTCACATGTTTTGCCACTGCTGGTGAGAATCTGTGCCTGTGAGCTGCTGTGTGGTCTCTTCCTGACAAAGAAGGCTGAGGTTTCTTTTTTAGTTGTTTTTTTTTTTTTTTAAGTGACATCACACAAAATCTTTTTTCCTTTTTAATATTTTGTCTTTTTCTGTTTCTTTTCTCGATTTTTTAAGGAAAGGAGCAGCAAATGGATAAACAATAGCACCCAATAGCACCAAAACGCCCATTAGAAATTGGCATATATGTTTGTAAAAACTGAAAACTACATGAGTCTTGAGTTGTGTTTGGTTCTGTAGACTGGTTCTGTCCAGATACCTGAGACAATAGCACCAAGGTTGCCACTGTAAGTCTTTGTAAAAGTCTCCTTTACCTCCTCCTTTCCCCTCTTCTCGTAAAAACACCCAACCTGCTTGGCTCCACTGTAAGGGCTTTGTTCAATAGGTTGGTCTCCCTCATGTATCACAGGAGTCTCCGATTACGATCACTGCTGAAAGCCCTCGATTCATCACAGGAATGTTTTGAAATGCTGAATTTGTCTCTCCATCTCCTGAAAGTGGAAAAAGAAAGTAGGGAAGAAAAGGCTTTGAGTGAGACACAGTTCCAAACAGTTACAAATCACAAACATGACCAATGACATAAGAACAGAAGGCAATAATAGTGAAGCAGCAAAACAAACAAAAAAAAATCTTCACTCAATTACAAAAAGGAGTACATAGTGGTGAAAACTGAGAGTAATATCTCAGTTTAGATCACTAGCCTTGATAAGAGATGACAGTGCATGCTTGTGCATTTTAATCAAAGATTTTTCACCATGTTTTATTACACTGCACATATCAAGGATTTAAATATGTAGTGCTTTATCTGACACTGCTTTCCTTTGACCTAGCCTATCAAATAATTACATCATAACCTTGAAGAATATTAAATCACCCCCCCAAATGAAGAGCTATGCTGTTCCTTCCCAAAGGTGACAATATTAAAATTCACTCTGGCCATATCTAATCTTGATTGTATCTATCAGGATCCTGCATCAGTGATACACATAGCACTTTGTACTGTTTATGTTGTGACACGCTTTTGCTGTATGGGCATTATAGTCCACATACCAGACACAGCTAATCACACTCAGGGGGAAGTAAACATTAAAGTGCATATGTCCTACATTCTTACTTGCATTTTATTTAAAGTATGTGAGGTTTTATGCACTAAACCATTCATTTTTACATTACCCAAAAAAAATGTGTTTTTCCAAAATACAGACCCTTCAACACAAATGAGCAGCAGATAAACTGAATGTCTCAAACATGTGAAAAGGGCCTTGGAGGTCCAACAGGACAGAAACATGAAATCCACAAAGAAGTGAGACTGTGTAGTCTTCGTCTTATTCTCAGAGTCTAGACATAAAAGATAGAATGATTTTTGTTTAAACAGGAAGTCATGAATAGAACTCTTTGTAGACTCTGTAAAAAGGGTACCTGAGCAGAGCACATAAATGAGCTCAGGGCTCCGCTGCCCTCCAGGCCCCAGTGAGCCTCCACTCTCTTTCTGCTGGCCAGCAACCATTACTATTGTATTTGAGAACAGCAAACATAATTTCCCTGGAGGACTGGGCACACAGCTCACTGCAATCAACACGGTGCTCTAATTTCAACACTCAGCAGCTGTTCAGTGCGTCAGCATCCAGTCTCTGTGCATCCATCTTCAGCTTACAGCTATGTGACCACAATGAACTCATTTTCATTTCTTTCATTCTTTGACAATTTCTTATCTTTGCAATAGGACTGCAAGAACTTTTTGCTGCAGTTTTTAGCTTACTAAAAACAGTAGATGCAGCTCTATGAAAATTGGCACCCTTGATAAAGATGGGTTTAAAAAAAGATCATAAAATATATCTGTGATCTGTGTCTCACATTAAACATTTGAGAATAATCTCAAGTTTAATTGAAGTAAATTTAAAAACCCTTAACAAGAAGCATTTAACAAATGCGTCAATTACTTATCAATTACATTTTTTTTTAATAAACAAAATGTGACTGAACTGTGTTCTTACATGTCTGAAAATGTTTAGAGGCAAAACTCTCAAAACGGAGGCTATTTATTACATGTAAAATCTGTTGCACGTTTATCGCAAGTGTCTATTAACCAAAGCCAAAAACAGCTTACCTGTAAAACACGGTTTTGTTGCAGTTTCACAGGTAAAAGGCTGGAATACAGAAATCTAGCCTACAGGTTCCATATAAGCTCCTAACGATAATTTTGTCATGCTCAGATGTTTTTTTTACTTTCTTTTTCTTTTTCTTTTTTTAAATTGGTCTCAACTGTAATCAGACTGTGGGCAGGAGGGGATGAAATTCTTGCGTCGCATGCAAGGTGTATATGAACAAAACAAATATTCCCAAAACATCAGGTAGTCACTCACTACAATTTAAAAACAGTTGTGTATTTTTTGGTCATACTGTAGAAAAAAAACAGTAAAAGGTGCCACATGAGTAGTGTCACTTATCTACAAATACTTTAACAAAGACATGTACTCCTCAATCTCATCCCATAGATGATTCTACGTCAGAGACTCCTCCTCCCTCTCTCCTTCTCTGTTTCAATCTCTCTTTGTTTGTATGTCTTTAACTGTGTAAGAAGCCTTTTAGCTGTTTAACTACCAAAGTAAAAATACATTTCTGATTGTGTATGAAGTAATCTGTATGATTACCAGAGGAACAGAGAATCAATTAAAAAATAAAAAATAAATAAAATAAAAAAAGGTCAAATCTGGATGAATTGTTTTCGTTGTTAATGCTCTGAATAGTACAAATGTAATATATACCTGCATCCATGAATTTAAATAGTTTGAAGGTTTTGAATATGTTTATTGTCTGTAGAGGTTGATACCTATTCAATGGCTCATGGGCAGAAAGACAGTCATAAAAATGAGATTATTAATTTAACCGTGTACTTGTTATTTTTCTCTTAATCAAGTAATCCAAACCCAGAAATTAGACTTAATTAAACAGTACCAAACTATTTCTAGCCTTTCAGGGATTCTGAGCTACTTTGTTGGAAACAAATATATTAGAAGCCTTATATAACACCTAACAATGAAATACATTTAGTTCAATGCAGTACATAGTAAGATGTCTACATGTTCACTAGCAGAGCATTCTGTGACCAGACTCAGTACTTTTGTCTCCTCAAGTAAGACGTCTGGCTTAAGTTTGGTTTATTTCTAATGATTCCACCAAGCCAAGCCAGAAATACAAAAAAGTAACTTGATAACTGAAGATACTTTTCAATAAACCACTTACTCTTTCTCAAGCAATTTCCGTTAATATTCAAGTAAATTACCAATATAATAACAGTACTCTTACTTAAGTAGGGATTTTCAGTACTCTTTCCAACGTTGCCAATTAGAAGGCACCTCCATGCCAACAATCTATTTTGAAGGCACGCTAGAAGAAAGTTTTTTTCTTTCATCTAACCAAAAGCACCTGGAGCTCGCTAAAGGCTACTGGAACTTTTACTGGAACAGGGTTCTATGGTCAGATGAGACAAAAGCTTTTTATCAACAAACAATTTAGGTGGATTTAAAAAAGATGGATGGTTATATAGAAGAGATCCTCATCTTCAGTGATAGTTTGAGGCTATTTTTCTTTAGAAGGCTTTGAGAACCTTGTCAGGATAAAAGGCATCAGGGACTTTATGGAGTGCCAGGAGATTTTAAATAAAAATCTGGTTGGCACTGCAAAAAAGCTGAAACTGGGTCTCAGAAAATGTTCTTTTCATCAGTCATTTCAATTGAAGAAATAGATCTCTATTGGAATAGTAATTGAGTAATCTACAAATTATGTTGACAATTAAGTAATCAAGTTTTTTTTTTATTATTTAATGAAAGGCTAAACAACACATGACTTAAATAAACTAACAATTCAGACAGGCTTTGTAAAATACCTTGGTTGAAAATGCAAACTAGAAATACTCTAAAGATACTTAAAAATAAAAAGAACACACACACAAAACATACAAAAAGACATAATTGGTTGTCCATCAGGCTCAGTTTTTCACTCCTAAGAGAGACCAACAGAGAATTTTAAAAGCATTATCATCATGCAAACTGATCACTGCTGATCTATCATATATTAACCCATGTACCATTTTGCTGAAGAGAGGCACTGTTTTACTGAAACCCTCAAAACAAAGTAAGTGAAAAAGAATGGTTCCAAGAACACAGTACCCTTATAAATTGCTCCATTCAGTCTTGTGGAAAGTACCACTCGAAACAGCAGTCAGAAAACAAGTGGCATGAGGACTTTAAAGTTAAGTAAAGGCTGTGAAAGAAAGCGGAAATTTGACTGGAGTCAATGTGGCCTAGATGCTTCATGATAGAAGAATTTATCATCAGGCTAAGCAGGCTAAACTGCCTTGTATGCGCTCCTTAGATGTAAGCCTGTAATACACACCTTACTCACTCCATTCACCTGAGACGATTGGTGCATTTACCTCAAATTTAGAATGTGTGTCCCAATTCACAATGCACTATAAAACACAGATGCAATGTACTCCCCTTTGAGCAATCTGAAGCTTTTATTTCCCACTGAAACTGAGCTTTGCCAATTTCTTGCAGTTAGCATTTGTATATTTTAATAAATCACAAGGTCACCAAAATCCTCTATGCAGCTGAGCACAGGTTTGATACTATAAGGACACTCATAGGCTGAAAGGTATGAAGGTCAATCGTATCAGGCTTGTAAGTGTTTAAATGCTGGTCAGACATAACCTTTTGGTGATATACCAGGGACCTCAACTCTTCAAACCACACGTTTCAGAGAAGAACAAGTCACAGAACACAATGTTCTAGACTTCATTTGTAATCCAGATCTAAACATCCAACATTAATACCTGCCCTCATTAATGCTGTTGTGGGTGAAAGCAATCAAATACTAAATGGCAATGTTCCAAGCCTAGTGTAAAGGCCTCCCAGTAGAGTAGATCCTGTTACTGGAACAAAGGGAGCACAATGTTCTTATAAATACCTTTGATGTCAGAAAAAATACTGGGGTGCAGTTATCTAAGCTTTTGGACATCGCATCTGAAGTCACAGGAGGCATTCACCTCAATCAAGTGGGTCTTGTCGTAATCCCTGCGGTGCTGATAGATGCACTGGCTGAGCAAAGAGTAGAGCCTTTCCAACTGATCCACACTGTAGCCCTCACTCTTCATGACTATCTGATCCAGTAGGGCCTAGAAAACAAAGAACAGACGGCATGCGTCAAATATAAACAACAGAACATAGAATAGACGTGTCTTTCGTAGTAAAATACGTTATACACATCAGGTTGTGCTAACAAATTATGATGTGTACCAGTCCTCATCTTCAGTGATACCTCTAATGTACGTGTATGCAGTAAAAGTGTTGATAATATTTAAGGTTACCACAATGTTAAAAGTTCAGCAGTGGGTGAACTGTCAGCACTAGCTACCAGGCCAGCATGTTGAAAAAAGTTGTTGAAAAGCAGATTTCATTATCTCCAAGCAGCAAGATTTTTAAGGCTGGTCAGATATACTCTTTTTGTGTTATACCAGGAGCTCCTCAAACCATTTCAGGGAAGAATAAGTCAATGAACATAATGTCACAGGCATTTGTTTGACTAGTTTACTTAATTCTATATTTCCTAAAACAAAAATGTTTCATCATATTGAGGAGCCATCCATGTCCAGCAAGCGGGCCTTATTAAAGCTATTACATTTTTTGAGGGTAATCCAAGGTGTGACTTGGTTGAAAATAACTTTTGCAATTAAGGAAATTAGTACATTTTAGTTTCAGCTTAAAAGTGCACTATGCATGTTTTGGGGATTTGAAGACCTCTCTGGTGTAAATATTTAATTGCCCAAAATGCGCAGAAGAACATTTAAGTTGGTTGGGCTTGGAACCCCATCTCCGAGAGGACAAATCTGATGACTGTTAAAGCTTTAAAAGATTCAAAGAAAACTTAGTAAAAATTTGAAGTACATGTCTTCCAAAGACGCAAGTAATTTATCTATTGTCTTATCTTCCTTAGTGTAATGTTATTTTTTATTTGTATTTGAGACCTAAACATCGAGCTGGATCTTCTTTTTGAGCAGGTGCACATAACATTAATTGAAGTATGACTTGGTCCAAAAAAAAAAAAAAAAAAAAAAAAAAAAAAAAAAAAAAATCAACTTAGTAATCAAAGTCAAGAGCAAAAAAAAAAAAAAAAGAAAATTCTAACATAGTGCAGTTTGCATTTCTGCCTTTGCAGTGAAACTTACAAAACCCTTCTTTAATTTAAATGTTGAACAGACAAATGCAATGATCTATCAAGAACTACATAAGAAATCTTGATACAATTCGAAAAAGTCAATTAAAAAACAACTTGAACATTCAAAAAAATAACTTTCATGAACCTAAGCAATCCAAGCCTTGGGGAAACAAAAGTATATTCATCTTATTCAATAGTTGTAGCCCTCAACTATGTCATAGTTAAACTGCTCTTGTATGCAACACATGCAGAATCATGTCTTTGGAAAGAAGTGTGTTAAGTTTGTTGTGGTAAACTTTTTTTTTTCTTTCAGTGAAATGTCATCGGCTAATTTCTATCAATTAAACACTCAACCATACTATACAATTTAGAAGCAACTTTAGTGACAGCAACAAAGCTCCTTAGGTGGCAGCATCATTTTAACAAGAGACAAAACTTCAAGTCACAACTTCAAGTTTCTTATAGTTTGACTCAGCTGCTAAAAACTTTGAACCTCAAACACAAATGCAGGGATGGAATTATAAAAGTGAGTGTGAAAAACAGAGACAGCGTACTCTCCAGAAGGTAGGGAATGGCCACACACAAAGCCGGTGCCAATGGAAACCTCCTCCCCACACACACAGTCAGGACAGGGGGTCAGCCATCTTCAAAAGCAATTAAGATCACAGCGACAGCTAATTAAGGCAAATCATAATTACCTTCCATTTTGTACACTGCTGCAGCATGCCGGTGTTTACTTTTCACATTCACTTTAATTAAAATGCCTCAGACCCAGCAATGCCCTTTCAATTGACATGTTCATCACAGTGATCCTGTGGCCAATCAGCAGCTCATCAAAACGCATATAGATGAGTTATTAGGCTGCACTGACTGGCTCTGGTTGCATCAGTCTAAGTCAACAAAAACTGTGCTGGCTTCTGATAAGGGTTTAGGCACAAAGAACAAAGCACACTCACTCACAAAAAGCAGACTGTTCCAGGATAGCTGGCTACAAACAGGAATAATTGCAAAAACTAGTTTGTTTCTGGAGTGATGCTGGATGAAAAACACCTCATGTGGACCTGTTCAAACCAGCATCCTTGACTCAGTACAATTTCACTCCCTTGAAACAACACAAATGAAGGCTCAGTGTTTTTTTTTTTTGTCAAAAAATGTTGCGCATGCAACATTTGGATCACAAAACCACTTTCACAAATGCGGCTCTTGCAATGTCAAAAGTCGTTACTAACAGACTGTATGCAAATAAGCAAAAACAGTCAACAGAAAGGCAGACCAACCATCCTGAATGACAGGGGAAAAATACAAATTAATTAACCTTACACAGCTCAGCAGTCTGTCAATTATAGGGATTAGGTTTGGACCTCTTGCTGCATTTCTGTGCCATTGTGGGTAAGTGGTCATGCACGGCAGTCAACCCTGAACAGAACAGTAATCCCAGCTATAAAAGAGCTGTTGATATGGTCCATTTAACCCAAACCTTTTGATGTTTATCATCCTCTACTGCTGAGTAATAGTCTCACCAGGCCACCTGAAATGCCTGTACACCATTTTACTGAGTTCATCAGCTACCCCAACCACTGTCCTAATATTAAAACTGAACATATATTATTGGTATCATCTTAATGGGTGGCACATTACAGCACAGAATATTCAATTTGCATACTTTCATTTCTATGCTCATGAAAGAAAACAAAAAATGAGTGAGCCAATGCACTGAAATACTGTCAGCGACAATCAATGTTTACCTGTGTTTATTGTTGACTGTTTACCCTACCATTGAGTTATCTACCACAAAGTAGATTTTAAAGCACAAAGGTTGAATTCCCTTCTATTAGTGAGTAGAGAAACCTCCAGTAACAATAGCATTACTACAAAGAAAAATCTGAAGACTGTTGAGGTCGAACATTTTATGGAATTACCAGGCTACAGTCGAGTAATTCCAATGGGTTTATATATATAGAGAGAGAGAGAGAGAGACAGAGTCGGGAAGGAGAGAGAGAGAGAGCGAGACAGAGTCAGGAGGGAGAGGGGGTGAGAGAGAGCGAGAGCGAGAGAGAGCGAGAGAGAGAGAGAGCGAGAGCGAGAGAGAGCGAGAGAGAGCGAGAGAGAGAGAGAGAGAGAGAGCGAGAGAGAGAGCGAGAGAGCGAGAGAGAGAGAGCGAGAGAGAGAGAGCGAGAGCGAGAGAGCGAGAGAGAGAGAGATTCTACTCTGTTTAATTTTAATACAATCTCCCGTGCTCTGTTGCAGTGGACCAGATAAATTAAAAATGATTATCAGGTTTCAAATTAAAAGAGACATGAAGCTGGAATCAGAAAAGGGAAGCAGAACAGGTGATGCAACAGTTGGTACAGCTGAAGGTCCAATTTCGAAATATGAGCAAAAACCTTCAGGCAAGAGCAATGTATCTGTTTAAAAAATAATAACAGTTTAAGGAAACTGTTTAAAAAGATCTTTTAAAGATAATTTCCTTATAAAAATTATGACTTACTATGTTTGAACTTTGGAGTGAAGCATTTCTTTAAAAGTGATTACGTTATAAACACAAAAATAGCTCTCAAATATCCTAAATAACAAACCAGTGCATTAACATTTCAATGAGAAGTGTCTGTTGGACTGTAATCATTATGTTTATTCTGTCAGTGAATAAACAAGGCTTCAGCGCTTGAGTCATCTGACAAATATTCCAGTGAAAATGCATTCAGGGGCCACTAAAGCTGAACTAGCTCTATGATATATTTTTTGTTAAGATGTCAAGAATAAAAACAGTATAATACTATATAACTATATGAACAATTAATCTTAGATTTAGTCAGTTTAAAATGCTGGAAGAAAAAGACCTTAAACATTGAATTCTAATGGATTAGAGCACTGCATTCAACATGACTAAGTAGTTTACACTATACACTATAAAAATAGTGAATCTTGAAAACCAGACTGAGCTCTCGGGCATGTTAACATACTAGCAGATGGTGTGTTGGTAATGTAACCTATATTGCCACAGTTTTGCATATTTTGTTTTTGCAACAGGAAAAACAACAACAACAAAAGTATTCTGCTAACAACCTATGGAATGTTTTGTTGCATTGTTGAAAGTTGAAGTGAAGAAGTGAGATATAGTAACTATCACAAATCAGTAATACTTGTGCAAACAAAAATAAAAAAAATGTCAAATCATTTCTTATTTTCACTCATGAACCTTTTCTTTTTATTACTGTTTGTTTTGACTCATTATTTTTAAGACTTTTATCTCTTCATTTCTTTCTGTCTGATACAGTCTTCTAACTTCACTCATTTAATGTGCTTTCTAACTAGACGCTTTTCTCATTTTCCTTCAAATGTTTTGGATTGCGTCTCTACCAGAAACAGTCTGCAAGTTAATCCTTTGAGTCAAGACACGGGAAATGTGATTCCTCAGCATGACTCAATCATGAAAAACAGTGATGGAGATGGAGTGAAAGGGGTCAGCAGTGTGCACAGGTAGTGGAGAAGTCTTCAATAACAAAGTCTGCATTATCTGAGAATAGAATCCCTCTCTTTTGTTAATTCCCATGTTATTCACTAAAATAGAAACAAGCAATCTCACTGTTTTCTCCTGACACTTAAGTACAGCTTCATAGCCTGGAAGCAAATAAGCACCTTCTGCCATTCAAAGTCAGTTGGTGCTCTTCCTGTCATCTCAAAAGATTCAGTTAATGAATGTGAAACCACATACGAGTGCACTGCACTGAGCAGTAAACTTTAAAGACTCTCTCTCTCTCTCTCTCTCTCTCTCTCTCTCTCTCTCTCTCTCTCTCTCTCTCTATATATATATATATATATATATATATATATATATATATATATATATATATATATATATATTATAAATGTATATATATATATATATATATAAATTTAAAGTTTACTGCTTATTATGCTTACTATATATATATATATATATATATATATATATCACTCCTTTTGGTAATAATCTATTCTCTGACAAGGAGAAAACAGTAAGTCTGGGAGACTTTTCATAAGTTCACAAAAGCACTGAGCTGTTAGTGAATGCAAATAGATGTGCTGTCAAGGGCATCAGTAGGGACAAAGAAATTGGTGAAAGCACTCAAACTGTAACAGGAAAAAAAGGTATTTTTACTGACAATCAAACAGTAGTCCACGGTGTTATGTAGTCAATGCACCTAAACAGACATTCTGAATGATTCAGCTGTTGGAACTACCATCAACAGGACTCCAAATAACAAAAATCTCGTCTTCAGAATAGGACAGCGTTTCTAAATATGATTAAAGCAGCGGTGTTATTATGACATGCTACAATAATGACGTTTTAATGAATATTTTCAACATAGGAATGAACCTTTTAAATGTGTTCTCGTCTGACACAAACCTTGACAACCTTGCCTTCCAAATAAGAGGTAATACCAAAGCTCTATGATAAATTCAGGCCGTCAGGATACTCACAAAAAGTGTCAACAACCTCTTTGAGTTTCCCTGTACACTGACACCAGATGTTTTCTCATCTGTTCACGGCCATCATGAGAACTGATGTATGATTTGATGCTAAACCATGACACTTGCTCAAATGGTAGGTATGGAAACAAAGCTCCCTGTCTTCTCTGACACTGTTTAATTCCAGAGGTATTTCAGGGTCCCTGCCGTGCTACAAAAATGTCAATAGTAATGAGCGTGTCTCCAGTCAATGAATATGAATGAAAGGCAAGGAAATAGCCCACTTTCCATTCCTAATATGTGTCAGGCAGTTTGCCAGCCCAACCAGGAGGAGATATCTGCTTAAACGGCAACTCTCACCCCACTTCACCGGAAATTCAATTTGTTCCATAAGCCAGGGATGAAAAAGCAATTATTCACAGCCCCCGTCACTTCACGATCTGTTTCTTAAAGATATCTGCTTTTTCTCCCTAAATGAACAAATAAGCCTCAGATTAGTGCCACAAGCGCTCGCAGGCTCTGCGCCCCTCAGCTCTCACAGCTCATGAGCCAGCAAGGCGCCTGACGCGGTGCCGAGCACCATCAATCCATCCGAGAAGCAGGGTCCGTGATTGAAGCCCTCAGGGGCGTTCTGCAGGGAGATAAGGGCACGATAACCAATACAGAGGCAGGATGTAGTGCACGCTTCCTCACAACTCCATTTTTGCCTTTTGCCCCATGACTTCTGTCAATTTTTTGACAGTGTGGCCACCAGTTTGAGTAACGCTTCAAGCAGTGACTCCAATTGGCACTTGGGTATTAGCGAGGTGAATCCACAGCACAGCTGACACTTGCTGTATTCAAAGCATCAAGAAAACAGTTATAGACATATTGCTTTCACTGCCAACTACACAATGTACACATGCATGTTTAGATTTTAGCTGTGTCTTTTAACAGAGCACAATATGTTTGCCTTTGTATCTTTATCTGGTCTCAATGAGTGGAAAGTGCAATAATGCAAACCATTTGCAGAGCTCGGAGAGGATGCTTAACATGGCTCAGCATGTGTATAGCACAGAGCATAAAAGTGATCTGAGGAAGGAATGATGATGCCATCACTGCACTGGTGAGAGGTTCTTCTAACATCAGCTGTATGACTGGAGCAATGAGGTCGATTTTTCACCCTCTCAGGAGTTAGCACACTTCAGACAGTGGTGTTTTACCAAGAATGCACTATACTGACAAGTGTTAAAAGATAAAAACTTTTTAATATATCTCTCTTCAGCTCAACATTCTTAATAAGAACATTAAATTAAGGCAACCTAATGTGACACTGCTGAGGGAGTAATAACAGCAAAGCTGCACCTACATTTACTATTCAAGATTTAACGTTCTCTTACTTTTCAACCTTGCAATACAGGACTATAAATGGGATCTCAATAATTCTACACTATCGCAACAGTGCTGGGTGATAAAATAAACTCTGTCAGCATGGGAAAGGCAAATATAAGAGTGGAGTTGAAGTTGTTAGAATGTTAAAGGTGTTACAATGTAGTAAAAAAATAATTTCAAGGCTGTATGCAACCTTCTGAGCAGATAGCCAGCTATCATTTTTGCTTGTCTGTGTCATAAACGCAGTATTACAACATGATGAGAATACTCCCATTGAGAGAGAATGTGTCATTCAACCATTTATCTGGTAGGTAAGTCATGTCAGACATGAACAGCTGATTTATATAACCCCAAATACTTATTCGTATGTAACTATGTTACAGGAGTGTCGTTCTAACAATTCTAATTCTAGTCTCTTACCTTGAGCCGCTGATGGTCAACGACTAAAGCAGGTGGAGGAGGGGGCTGCGGAGGTTCTTCTGGCCTTTCTCCCACCACCTCCTTCTGCTGCTTTCGGCACTTCTTCCCCTTAGAGGTGCCTATAAAAAATAAATGGGTGTCAGATTACATCATTGTTTATGTCAAATACCTGTGGCTTTATAACTGGCCAGGTAATAACAATACAGTATGCTATACTAAAGTTTTAATGAATTATGGATACTACAGGCTGTGTATTTCCTGTACTCCAGCCGTTGTATGGATTTGTTCAATTTCATCAGTAGCATATGGTTAATTTAACAAATGATTGATTAAATAAAATAGGTTTTGGTTAGTGACTGCAAATACTAAGCTTAATCCAAGAAAGTTTAAGAAAATGGTTTAGCTAACACACATCAAATCACAATGTTTTCAATATTTTTATGGATCATAAGTTCAGTAACTTAAATATTTCTGTGCAAATAATGATCAATTCCTTGAGTTTTTAAATACTTGGAAGTAAAAATTCAGTGATTCCTTTAATACTTTAAATGTTACAGTATTTTTGTATGTATGATGCAATGTCTATTCTCTTAAGTACTCTAATGTCTCTAAAAATATTAATAAATAAAAAAATTATCTTGCCTGAGCAGGAACTACAGATGTTTCAAAAGGGCTCCAGATAATTGAAGACTGTTTTGTTTGTTTCTGTTTGTAAAAAAATCAGTTGCAAGATGGCTACGCTAGGAAGCAGAACCAGACCATTTTTGTAAGCAAATGCTGTCTGTGCCAACGTTAATAATATCAGTTAGTTAAGAGTCTGAAAATCAATAGCGGACATCATCCGGGTCAGTGGTGAACTAATATAATATCTCCTGTCAGAGGTAAACAGCCTATATCAGCAGCTACAATAAGCAGGTGAGTAGAGGATGCTATAGACTGACCTGTTGCTCTCTTGCTGAGTTATTCTGAGGACACTTTCTCTTTTACTCTCAGCTCCACCTTCCTTTCCTCCTCTTATCCTTTTTGCAATGGTATGAACATGAACTGTGATGCTGTAGGGCAGTTAACTATCCAAGCTAGTTAGCCAGCTAGTTGCACAATCCATCTCTGATTTAATACCTTTTAATACATGTATACTGACATACTGATGTTTTTGGACTTCTGTGCAAACCACAGTTTGTCCATCACAAACACCATGTTTGAACACAAGGATGTCCATAAGTGCACATGGCACCAGGACACCCTAGGCCGCAGTTCAATGATTGACTTTGTAGTCATGTCATCGGACTTGCGGCCATGTCTTTGACACTGGGGTAAAGAGAGGAGCTGAGCTGTTAACTGATCACCACCTGGTGGTGAGTTGGATCAGGTGGTGGGGGAAGATGCCGGTCAGACCAGGCAAACCCAAACGTATAGTGAGGGTTTGCTGGGAATGTCTGGCAGAAGAACCTGTCAGATTGATCTTCAACTCACACCTGCGTCAGAACTTTGACCAGATATCGGGGGAGGTGAGGGACATCGTTGAAGCGGCTGACTTTAGCTGTGGCCGCAAGGTAGTTGGGTGCCTGTCGGGGCGGTAATCCTCAAACCCGGTGGTGGACACCCCAGGTGAGAGATGCCGTCAAGCTGAAGAAGGAGTCCTGAAGAAGGACACCAGATTCAGCTGGCAGGTATCGACAGGCCAAGCGATCTGTGGCTTCAGTCGTCGCCAAGGCAAAAACCCGGGTTTGGGAGGAGTTTGGTGAGGCCTTGGAAAGTGACTAAGTTGGCTCAGAAACATTCTGGCAAAGCCTCAGATGACTCAGAAGGGGGAAGCAGTGTGCCACTAGCACTGTATACAGTGGAGATTGTGTGCTATTGACTTTGACTGAAGACGTCATTGGCCGGCGGAAGGAATTCTTTGAGGACCTTCTCAATCCCACCGACACGTTCTCCAGTGAGGAGGCAAAGTCTGGGGACATGGGAATACGCTTGTCCATTACTGAGGCCAAAGTCGCTAAGGTAGTTAAAAAGCACCTTGGAGGCAAAGCTCCAGGGGTGGATGAGATCTGTCCTGAGTTCCTCAAGGCTCTGGATGTTGTAGGGCTGTCTTGGCTGACACGCCTTTTCAAGATTGCATGGACATCGGGGGCAGTGCCACTGGATTGGCAGACTGGGATGGTGGTGTCTCTTTTTAAAAAGGGGGGCCGGAGGGTGTGTTCCAACTACAGGGGAATCACACTCCTCAGCCTCCCTGGTAAGGTCTATGCAGGGGTACTGGAGAAGAGAGTCCGGCTTATAGTCGAACCTCGGATCCAGGAGGAGCAGTGCGGGTTCTGCCCTGGTTGTGGAACATGGGACCAACTCTTCACCCTCTCCAGCATTGGAGGGTGCATGGGAGTTTGCCCAACCAGTCCACATGTGCTTTGTGGATTTAGAGAAGGCATTCCACTATATTCCTCCTGTGGGAGGTGCTTCGGGAGTACAGGGTACATGGCTCTTTGCTACGAGCCATCCAGGCCCTGTACAAACAAAGCAGGAGTTTGGTTCGCATGGACGGCAGTAAGTCAGACTCGTTCCCAGTGAGAGTTGGACTCCATCAGGGCTGCCCTTTGTCACCAATTCTATTCATAATTTTTATTGATAGAATTTCTAGGCGCAGTCATGGGATGGAGGGTGTCCAGTTTGGTGACCTCAAGGTCACATCGCTGCTGTTTGCGTTTGATGTGGTCCTACTGGGGACATCAGGACGTGAACTTCAGCTTTCGCTGGATCAGTTTGCAGCAGAGTGTGAAGCCGCTGGGATGAGAATCAGTACCTCTAAATCCGAGACCATGGTTCTCAGGTGGAAAAGGGTGGAGAGCTCTCTCTGGGTCGGGGATAAGCTCTTGCCTCAAGTGGAGGAGTTTAAGTATCTCGGGGTCTTGTTCACGAGTGATGGTAAAAGGCGAGCGGGAGATTGACAGGCAGATTAGTGCTGGGTCAGCAGTGATGTGGGCTCTTTACCGGTGTGTTGTGGTAAAGAAAGAGCTGAGCCATAAGGCAAGGCTCTCGATTTACCGGTCGCTCTATGTTCCCAACCTCACCTATGGTCATGAGCTTTGGGTAATGACCGAAAGAATGAGATCGCGAATACAAGCGGCTGAAATGAGTTTCCTCCGTAGGGTGTCTGGACTCTCCCTTAGCAATAGGGTGAGAAGTTCGGTCATCCGGGAGGGACTCGGAGTAGAGCCGCTGCTTCTCCACGTCAAGAGGAGTCAGCTGAGGTGGTTCGGGCATCTGGTTAGGATGCCTCCTGGATGCCTCTCTCGGGAGGTGTCACAGGCAAGTCCACTCGGGAGGAGACTCCGGGGAAGATCCAGGACACGCTGGCGTGATTATATTGCCCAGCTGGCCTGGGAGCGCCTCGGAATCCCCCCTGGAGAGCTAGTGGAAGTGGCTGGGGAAAGGGAGGTCTGGGCCTCATTGCTTAGGATGCCGGCCCCGCGACTCAAACCCCGGAAAAGTGGAAGATGATGGATGGATGGACGGACGGATGGATGGATGGATACATGCATAATGTGTATGTGGTTTAAAAAGACCAATCGAGTGAGAGATTCTCCCCCCACATATTAATGGATGTAGCTGTACTGTGCTCTAGTAGAATTCATCTTTTGCATCTGACAAGTCAGTCTACCAACTGAAAAATCTTCCGTAACTCCCAAAGGGCAGTTTGAGACTATAGGGGGAACCAATGAAGGAAAAAAAAAAAAAGAGGCAAGTCAGTTGCCACGGGCCCCCCTTCACCGTGGGCCCTGGTGTGACTGCCCATCCCGCCCTCCTCTACTAATATTACTAGTTACAAAGTTCTACGTAGTGTTTTGCTCAAAAGTTGAAATGAATTAACTTCTGGCAAAATGTTTGAGCTTACTGACAAACCACTGACTGCATGTTCAAGCATATTTGATGTTTAACATGATAAATTCTCTCTCCTATAGCTCCTATTATGATCACTAAATTAAATATGATTTGTGCAGCCTCTGCAAAACCAACTACAAAAAGATATGAATGAGCCAAACCCAAAAAATCTATTCAAATAAGACACGGACACTAATATTGTGAAATCAAGCTTTTCCAAAGGGAAACATTCAATTATTATTATTGTTAATATTATTATTATTCACAATAGTATTTTTAAGAAGAAAATCACTCAGTCAGGTGGAACATCTGAAGGTTTCTCTTGAATATTTAGGAATTAGAGATAATATATAGATGTATAGTTTTCCAGTAAAGACAAATACATATGTATCAATGCATATATAACATATAAATGTACCTTCTCTGTCGTGATCTCCATCACTAGCTGCTCCTTCTGCTGCTGACATGCACTCATTTGTCTTGCATTCTTGGACTGCATCACCAATTCCATCTTGTGCATTACCTTTAAGAGGAGATATCACCTCCTTTCCACCTTTCTCCAATTCCTTCTCATGGGCCTCACTGTCTATGCTGTCCAGTGACTCATCTCCATTAACACAGTCCTGAGGGGCAGAGACCACAGATGCCTCTTTCTCCTCTCCATGAGGAGCTTCATTAGAGGTAGCTGTCTTAACCTTATCGAAGTCCCCTGGATCTTGAGTTACAATAGGTTCGTTGGAGCTCTCCTCTTCAGTGGACAGGGCATATCCGTTGGGCTGGGGAAGCTGTTTATCAGGCTGGGGTTCCATGGTGTCACTGGAGGACTCATCCTGAATGAGACTGGCCTCACCCTGGCCAGCACCAGCAGAGTCTTCAGCTCCTTCCTCTTCGTCAGGTTCCTCTTCTTCTTCTGCCTCCTCCTTCTTGCTGCTCTTCTTTTTCCTAATGATTCCACGCTCCCAAATCGGTCTGCGCCTGTTCTTGCGCTTCACGCTATCTGCAGACAGAAAGAAGTGTTCATCACACCATCAAGCATGGAATCAGTCATATCCTGTATAAACCATTCTATATAAAATTCTGCATGTAGCCTCAATTTTATGTGAATTAAGGGTGTGGCTCAGAACTGCTGGCCAATACACTTGAAAATATATATCCTGTTTATAACAGGAGTCTTCAAATCTGCACTTTGAATCCAGTTTCCGGTCCTGTTTTTTGTAATAACTGGTAGCTACCTCACCTGCTGATGTAAACAACTGGCCATCTAATGTCACATATTCTAGTAACTGCAAAATCCTGGATCAGAAACTGGATGCAAAGTCTGGATTTGAAGACGTCTGGTCTCAGGTTTCAGCACTTGCTACGTAAGTCTATTTTCCAACCTCTCTACACATACAAACTCAGAATTTGAGATCAGGTTTTTGTCCATAAGCACTTTCTATAGCTCTTATTGATTATATGCAACTTCTTATTTCAAATACACTGAAGCCAGACTAAACTGTATATTAGACATGACTGAATGCATGACTGACTACCTATCCTGCTCTAGGATTACTTTCAAAATCATGATTTTGGGGGAAGAAAAAGGAGTCAATCAACACTAGGGAGCTTGTACTCCATGTTCCAAAGCACAAGGGAGAAAAATGAGCAGAGGGAAAAGGGCCAATCTGTTAGAAGCACACGGCACCTGTCCACTGTGTAATTGGTCGGAGAAGAGGAAGCTGGTGGGAATGCACTGCTTAGCACACAGGAGGCCGTGTTTTAACTTCTAATTGAAAACAATGGAAAGCAGCCCAGATGTACTCCATAAATCAGAGCCCAAAAGGACTTAGCTAATTTTCCTCTTCTGGCTGTTAGCATTTCCTATTTGGCTTTCATTGACTGTGCAGTCACATTGCACTCCATATGATGAACAACCACTTCCCTTTTTTTATTCTAAATATCATATGGTCACCTTCATGATTGTTTTATACTTTCTTTTTCATCTAAGAGGTTGATTGTGGAGCACTTGCAACTCTATTCAGATGTAATCAAATTGAGGCATAGGAGAGAACAATGGAATTGAGGACAGAGGATGGTTGTGGTAGATTGGTCAGGAAATGTACCTGACAACAGATGACAGAGATGAAGAAAAAAAAAACCTGAGAATAAACAAATTTCCATTTGCAAAATAAAAGGGTCAGGGCAAACATGCAAAGGGTTTGACTATGGAAGGTATATTCTACATGTCCCTTTATAAATGAGTAGCACAAAAGCTCTTTGGAGGAGTCAGAGCACTCAACAGAGTGGACACCCTGCAATCACCCTAGATCTGCTTCTCCAGGGACAAAACAATGAAGTATTGCAAAATTGCTATTTGCTTTAAATTGACCCATTTTGTGTTTTCAAAGAGCTCTAAAACAACTACCAACTTCAAACGGTCCATTATTAAAGGCAGAATCTCAGGAAGAGGATTATTTTTCATCACAAATGAAACTGGACTTACTTTTGTAAAGGGTTCAATCACTGTAGTCCCATAACACACTCTAAGAAGCATCAGGGTAGATGAATTTGACTCAGTCAGAAAAAGGCATTAATTTCATTAATGATTCATGCAGCTGATACCAATATGTGCACTACAACAGCATTTTAGCCAACGCAGGGTTATTCAACAAGCATAACTGAGTTAAGCAGTAGCCTACCTCTCTAATGCAACAGTCTGATAAATTATTATTAATCCAGATGGATTTCAAATGAAGCAGAATTGATAAGACCCAATTATTTAAGACAAGGGACTGTCTAAAAGCAGTCCACACAGAGAAAGCAATTAAAGAGAAGGCTATTAGTTTCTTTGTTACACTTGTTTAGTGACCATGCATACAATCTGATGTGACATTTGAGCCACACAGCAACAATGAAGGCAACTGGTTTCAAAGAAAGCACTGCAGCATATCATTCCTTTAAGAAGTGTAATTAATACTACCAAGGCAGATTCTGTGGGCAATTTATGTGTATTCACCCACAAGACTGAGTGCATTTGAAAGCAAAATCATAACAGAAAAAATGCCTTACTGAGAAGGAAAAAAACAAAAATAAAAAATAATACAAAATACTGTTCAAAAAATTATCCCCCCAGAGAAGGGATCTATGCCCCTAGATCACAGCAAAACTAAAAGCAACACTTACACGAAGGACAACACAGTGTACAAGTCTGGACTGATGGTCAATCAGAAGTTGCATGAATGGGATTTAAATGAGGCCGCTGAAACTCTATGCAATAAACTCATGAGTTTAATAAAATTCTCAGTTGATAGGAAAGCTTTAACTCATTTCTCAAATCCAGAGCTACTCTCATAGCAAATATTGAACTGGAAAGGTCAGCTGAAATAAACAAAATATGATGAATGAGTAAATGAAATGATAACTCTACATAAAAATTCTTTAAAAATTGTGCTATATTACATTTTTCTAAGGATTGAATTTTCAAATAAGGAACAGTCAAATTTTGTTATGTAAAACTGCTGTTTTCCTCCAGTTGCAATTCTTTTACACCCTTGAAAAAGAAAGCTCTGGGAGTTTTTCATTGCTAGATCACGATTTAAGCATAAAACACGCACTTATAAAACATGCATCCTAAATTATGAAAAAAGTCAAAAACTGAGCTACACCATCTTGCATCAAGAAGTCATTTATGTGTACAAGGCAAACAAACATTTAGCTTTCTAACTGCAATAAACAAGAAGTCTCTGATGTACACGCTCAGAAAAAAGGGGCTAAGCAGCCACTGGGGCAATACTCCTCTTGACGTAGGGGTGGCACTCTCAAGAATATGTCTTCAGTACCTTAGCTAGGGAAAATTACTGTATTGTATTGTACTGTATTTCACTCATTATATTTTTTAAATGGTATTGATCCACACAACCGGTCTTGTTTCATTTTAGGTCAGCAGGGTGGGCCTGGGTTTGATTTCCGGATGGGCAACCAGTGTCCTTTTGGTGTGGATTTTGCATGTTCTCCCCTTGTCCACGTGGGTTAGATAAAGTGGGGGTCAAGTTTCATGTCCAGCCAAAGACTTGGAGGTAAGAAGTGAGGTAAGATAAATGCAGGCTAAGGAAAAAGCTCTGTACGTCCTTTGGAGTGTTTTGCTGCTCTCAGGAGAGGTGTGAGGCTGTTGGCGGCCTGAGGAGGCTCAGCTCGAGGTGTGACTGGAACGGATCTGAGGTGAAGTTGCTGGCCTTCACACGTGAATGGACACTGACTACAGCCTTTCTGCTGAGCACTATGAGCCAAAGTGACGAGGAGGAGCCTGCAAGGCAAGCTTCACTGCAAGCTGTGATTTTCACAACCTAGCACTGCTTCTATAGTATAAATGGAAAAAGTGTTCCTTTGAACACTACCAACAAAAAAAAGCTATTGAAAATTGAAACTTTTCTGATATTAAAAAAGGTAGATATTTTAACAGAGGCAGGGAGAGCAATAAGGACACGTGGAAAAGGCAATGAGGGTGTGAGGGGAAAGCGAAAAAAAGAAGAAAAAAAAGATAACACTGCAGTATTTACAGGGTAGCGTGTATGCATTCATGCGCGTTACTTACCCTAATATAACCCCTTCAGGTTTTCAGACGCAGCCGGTTTTAATCAACAATGTGCATTTGCTCCTTAGAATTGAAGCTTCATTTATAAATGTCACCTTCCTAAACACAGCAATTAGTCATGGCTGGCCTGGACTGCCTGTATACAGGCAACTTTACTGCTCTTCCACAGGAAATGAAAATATTTCAAAATGTATGTTTTGTATTTGCATAAACTTGAGCACTGTAAGACATGAGATGCTTTCATAACAAGGCCAGCATAAACAAGACCAGTCACTACTATAGCTTATATGAAACTGGTTTCAGTGTGCATGTACAGTAGTGAAAGAAGGAACAAAAATGTTCATATCAATGGAAACACCCAAATTTTTGCTAATGGACCAAGCACACACAAAATCACTTACTAGTGGTCATTAAAGGGGAGGCTGACCAGCAGGAAAGGGTCTGGTTGTTACAGTGGCTGTTACCTGAGAGTGGGGGGGCCCATCAGACCCAGTGCTGTGCAGGAAAATGAGTTGTCTCCCATTCTTAAATAATGCATGGTAATTGTTGAAGCATGAGCACAGTCCCAGACAGCTGATGTAAAGAGTTTGTGTGTGACTCTGTGTGTGTGTTGGAATCCTTTGCCTGGAATAGCACGGCACTTTGTAATAATTAAAAGCGTCACTGCATGCATATTTCATGCGGCGCCAGAAATATTTAGCCTTGTCCCCCCTGCCAGTACCTGCCAAAATAGTTCCCCACTTAAATTTATTAAACAGTGGGATAACATTTTAAGGGGAAAAAAAACATTAATAACAAACTGTGCCTGTACTGCGATGCTCCCAAAAGATAATGCAAGGCAAAGGCTTTGAGGCTGTACAGCGATGTCCCTCACACTGCAGGTTGGATATTAAGTCTCTACACTCAGCCATTACCGTAGTCACTGAAAACCCTGCATTATCAACAAATATAATGAGGCTACATATAATATGAGGTCTCATATCTATAAGTGTTATTAAAAAGAATATTAAAATGTGGTCATTGCTTCATATGCTACCGTTAGTATAGTGGACAGCATCTCCACCTGTCACGCAGAAGACTAGGGTTCGATTCCCCGACAGGGAGAGTGAGAATATTCTGAGTTATAATATTCGGCAGTCATAGGCTGGAGGTTAGGGAACTGGCCCTGCGACTGGAAGGTTGGCGGTTCGATCCCCAGTGCCGACAGTCCATGACTGAGGTGTCCTTGAGCAAGACACCTAACCCCCAATTGCTCCCCGGGTGCTGTGGATAGGGCTGCCCACTGTTCCGGACAAGTGTGCTCACTGCCCCCTAGTGTGTATGTGGTGTTTCACTTCATGGATGGGTTAAATGCGGAGGTGGAATTACCCCGTTTGTGGGATTAAAAAAGTATAACTTATGCCTGTGTGGATGTACATATCTCAAGGATTCCAGGAGGAACACTGAATTCCCAGTGTAAGATGATAAAATGGTGAAAGACTGACACGTAATGCAAGTATTGCCTGTCTTAACCAGATGGTTTTGTGTTCTCACATTTTTAGTGATACATTAGTGCTGCACAATAAATTATATTTTTACTATACTGAAATATGGGTTTCCATGATAAAACACATAACGGCTACGATGAAAGAATTAATCAAATTACCTTTCAGGTTCAGCACCATAGTGACATCATTAGACCTGCAGGAGCATAGCATTAGAAGTCTTCCGTACACGAGATACTCAAGGAGAGTAACTACACCCTACCCCCACCCCCCGCGCCCCCCAGCGACAGCCAATGACAAAACACACTTGGACAGGTTTTTTGTAGCATGACAGGAATGTAGAAAAGTCAAAATTGTGACAAAAAAGTCTCCTTTGCCTCATATTTCTAGTTAACTGTTCAAAAACTCCTCTATACCACCGATAAAGGGAGACATGGTGCGTTTTGTGCCACAGTGGCACTAATGCCAGGCGTTATTTAAAAGTTCACATAGCATGCTAGCACGTAGCATGTACCACGCTGTGAATGTTATTAAGCGTTTGGGTGAGAAGGAGGCAACAGGGTGAGGCACATTTAAGTTAAATGAGCTTTGCGGAGGCAAGGAGGCCTGGCACAGAGAAGAGCGCTACATTCCACATCAGCTCAGTCTTCTGTTCTAAGACACCCGCTGAAGACACAGAGACCAAGTCAATCTTCCTATTCTCACATTCACAGAGGTCGCCTTTCAACTGGCAGTTGTGCTAGATTTTGATGTATGTATTTTGAAATATCAGGGACATAGTGTGCTATTGGAAAATGAACACAAATGTTATTTGGGCACTCTTAATGTGACACTCTATTTCCACAAATTGCATATAAACAGGAACCTACTCAACATGCAGGCAGTAAATAGCATATCAACATTACCCATTATGCTGCATTGCCTGGTTGCTGTATTAATAAAACACTGACCAGATCTAACAGACGAGTCCACATCACAACACTGTTAATGACTTTTTTTTTTTTATGTGAAAATATCCATTAATGATATTACAATCAAGTCATATGCACAAGTTTTGGCACCTCTGGTCAAATGACATTTGCTGAATTTAACATATTGTAAAAAACAAAATGTGGCTTGTGGCGCAAGATATGGCTCATTTAATATGTTGTGGTTTGTTTTTTCCTAATATGCTCAACTAAGCAAATATACAGAATTTGTGCTCTTAACTTATTTTCACGTAATTTCAATTTTGGCTGCCAGTCGTGGTGTAAACTTTTGCTTAGGCCTGTATATCACCATATACTGATATTAATATTTTGGTCATTTAGCAATTTAAAAGCCTTACTGCCTGTTTAAGAACATAATATTCACATCAATCATTATAATGCTTCCAATAATTTATTATACTGTATGAATGCTCCTTTAAAATGTGAAATTCAGGTATGAATATAACCGTTATAAACGATTATCCACCAAACAAATATAAAATGGTACTGGAGCATGCATACTTAAGCTATAACTAAAGGTGATAAGAATTAGTCATTTATAGTGTAAAGGGAGCTGTAAGATACCACTGGTTAGAAGAGGTCATATTAAGGAGCTCCACACTTGTAAATGTGCACAGTACATTAGTAATGCTTCATTAATCTCTGTAGCTTTTAACACCTACTCTAAGCTTGCGGTATGGTATGTTCTTGGATAAGTGCATGTGTGCGTGTATGCCTCTGTATGTTTGCGAGAGATGTCACAGATTAAATTAATCATACACAAAAAAAAAAAACAACTAAAAATAGAAATGTTTTATAACAATGCCTGTAGGCAGCATGTAACAGGCATCTGAGAGAGAGTTGGCAAGAGGACAAGGCTGTAAGGGCAGAAGTGAGAGAGCCAAGAGCAGAAGAACAAAGGAGCAAAAGAGTGCAAAAAAGGAATGGAAGAAAAAGGTCATCCCCGAGAGAGGACATTGTTTGTCACTCTGCCCTGCATCACACAGCGGTGGCACTTAATGAGGCATCTCGATCGATAGATGATTCAGTCTATGCCTCTGGAAATGAAGCAGATCAGTCAAAGGCTCCACTCGCCTACTGCAGTGATGCGCACATTAACATGCCCAGAGGTAAAACGCATCTCCCCAGTATCTGCGCTACAGCTTCTCTACCAGCTCACAAGAAGAAAAAAATAAATAAATAAAAAATCAGAAGGACATTCAAAACCGTGGGTGTGTGCTTGTGTGGGTGTATGAACTGAAAAGGAACAGAAGAAGAAGAAGAAAAAAAAAGATTTTGGAAACAAGTGGCCTAATTCTAAATATTCAGAGAACATGGAACGATGGATGAATCATTAGCCTTCTCCGTATATCGCTAGTAAGTAAGCTGTCTGAGAGCCCCATTGAAGAAAATTCCAAGACTTTACTTACTTAACTTCTCTTAGACCAAGGAGCTTTGATGTGAGAGTGAACAATTAATACCTTCTACCCAGTGATTTGGTTCAAAGTCTGCAGTGCACAGAGAAACATTTAAGGATGGGAAGTCAAGAAGAAAAGTCCCCAGCCTAAAGCAATCATTCTATTGCAAACTTGAGGCTCTACAACTGCCCCTTAGACGACATGCAAGTACTCTTAGCAAAAAGTGATCTATATAGTGTCTAAAAAAGTTTTGATGACTTGAACAGTAGGACTCTGTGTCCTTTTTATAAATGGCACTACTGATTCTTCTCTGTCTCTTCCAACTTTAATCTCAGAAAAACAAATATTGTAATACATATCATGTATCGAGGAAATGTACTGCAATATTATATTTTTTCCATATTGCCCCATGTTTAGCAGACAATTGTCTTCAGACAATGTGAAGGCAATCATTCAAAATCACTTGTCAGGTGCTGTAATAAAACTTTCTATAGCACATTTGCAATAATTTATTCCTTAGTTGATTACTCTTAACACGATCCAGCAAAGACTCCAGTGATCTGTTACAGAACTATTAGGATTGTTTACTTCACGCCTCTGTTGCTCCAGTAAAATTGTGCACACTACAGTGGAACGTCAGAGACCACCCTTTATTCATTTAATTTCCAACCATTTTCATTGTTGAAAAAAAGCAGAACACCTATATTTTACACAGAAGTCTCAACAACTAAATACATCACAATTTTCAGTTGTTAGTGTATTTACTCTTTGCCTTTATTACAGCTTCCATCCTTTTCATATGATCTGCTTTCAGTTTTTCAAAGGAATCTTTAGATATGTTTTTTTCCACACCTCCAAAGTTTAGCTGGTTGGTTGGTTTTTTGCTTCTCATAATCCACATAATCTCAAACACATTCAATACTATTGAGGTCTGGACTGAGTTGAAAAGTTCATTTTTCTGAGAACACCAGCAGCTTCCTTGTTTGACCTTCTCGTGGCATCTTTTTTTTTTTTTTTTTAACCTGATTTTTCTCCCCAATTTAGTCATCTCCAATTCCACCCACTACTTAGGACTCCCCCGATCACACAATACTAGCAACACTTGGAGGGTGAAGGTTAGCACAGGCTCCCTCCGAGACCTGTGAAACCAAGCACTGCTTTTTTTCGAACTGCCGCTCACGCAACGTCATTGGACAGCCAAATGTGCTCGGAGGAAAGCGCCAGCCGTCAGATCTGTTACGTCAGCTAACAGACACCTGTGCCGTAACAGCCTCTTTAACAGATACACATCCTTTCATTTCCTTTGAGTTGTCTTCTCACAGTAGAAGGATTATGAGAAACACCTGTGGATTTTTCAGAACGTCTTGCACGACTGCTCCCATGATCCCCAGGGGTCCCTCTGTATCTTCTTTTCTGCATCTTTTTTTATTTTTTTTTATTTTTTTATACTCCATACAACATTCTGCTTGTGGATTTTACTTTATTTGAAACTTTTGGAACAAAATTAACTCCATAGAACCTCCTCACAAATATATTCTAAATAACTTGTACTTATTTGCCATTTTTGCTGGAAATTGAATGAAAGATGCACAGTACTGTATATCAGACAGAATTTCTGAAAAGGAATAAAATTAACCAACTTTGGCCAAGCATGTTTAAGTATGCTTCAAATAATTTAAAACTGCCACACAAATGTGAGTGCACTTGCAGGTGTTCATTCAAATAAAAAAATAATTTCATACATTTTAAAGCCTTTGTAATGAACAATGTACATCACATTTTTTTCACTTTCCTTGGCTTCACCAGTCATGACAAATGTTCAGTGGTGATAAGGAGGGAGCCACTTTCACCAAGATGTGATCTACAGTTAAGAGCCGACAAGGTTTGGAATAAAGTCCCCTTGGCAATCGTCCTGAAGCACTGCTATGACTTCAGATATATTGTAATCACTTGGCTGGCTCAGAGGTTTTCATTGGTTTCAGCACCAACTGCTGTGCCGGATGCTTCCATTCCACACTAACATTTGTGCAGAACAACATGACAGACGAGGTACACTGGCTACAGAGCCTGCTTTTAATGGACACCATTAGGAGGCCATGAAATTCGGATTAACACCAAGCTGGGATTGTGATTACCTGAGGCCCAGGAAATGAAAGAAAAGCGAGAAGAGAGGAAAGGGGAGAGAGAAAACTAAGAAAAATTATCTATGAGCCATTTACTGTCAATTTTTTTTGGCAACAATAATAAAAGTATAGAAAGAATTTAACACAGAAAACAAAAAATGAGGAAAGAGAGAGAGAGACCAAAAAAAGTTTAAGCTTCACTTTGACAGTTTAAAGAGGGAGTTTACTTAAGCACTTAACTCTGGTCAGATGTGATTATATCCAGCTGGGACCTTGCAACCAACAGAAAGTCCAGAAACAACCAGAGACTCCATAGGCTCATGTGTCAATCATCATATACCCTAGATCTACTCAAAGATTTCAATTTGGACAAAAAATTGCAAATAGAGGATCTCAAATTAGAATTAATAACCAATAATTCTTCAAACTGGGAAAGACACGGTCTAAATATGTTACACCTCTTTCCATCAACTTAAAAGACAAGTTTTTAGAAAAATGTAATCTATATAAACTCATACAATAAATGTGGTATTAATGCAGAGAAAGGTTGTTACACTGCCAGTACAAACCGTTAGGGACCTAATGAGTGCTTCACTAAGATGGGGCTGAACCCTACTGCCATGCATGGGACAAGTAAACTCTCCTTTGACTAAATTTGATTTGAACTTCATTTGATCATAATATTTTTTGATTGAACATCATTTGATTTGTCCTGAACTACAAGCCTGTACAAAAGCATCAAACATTAGGATCAAGAACTGTTTAACTGTCTGTACGTGCCTCATATCCAGTCACAGGCACAGTATTTAATAACAATTAATCGCTTTTTATATAGTCATCGTGGTACCAGGCAGATTTACAGAAAACTGCATTTTGTCAAGTTTGCATGAAATAATTAAATAAATGAATGACTTACTCATTAATATTACAGTCACTATTGGCTTTTATCACAGGGCTAATATACACACATTAAGCAAAAAATCTGAATAAGAAGACAATAGAATAGCCAGGCCAGGTCTCAGCCTTATTGAGTATTGTGGCCTTTAGCCTATTCTGTTACAGTGAAAACAAAAGTGGGGTCCAAAATGTAATGTCAAGAGCCAAATGGTTAGTTCAGAGCATGTATCAAAAATAAATAAATAAATAAATAAATATAAATAAATAAATAAATAAAATAACACTTCAAACATCTGGAAGATTTGTCAATTTGCCAAGATGCTAACATACGTTAACCCAATGCACAGCAAGGAACATAGAAAAGCAGGCAACAATATCACCATGGGCTGTACTTGTGACAACGGCAATAAATCAATAATGAAGATGCACTTACAAACCAAAAGGCTATTCGGAAGGACTGCCCAAAGAAAGTAAGAAATTAATAAAACCGCAAACAAAAACAAAGCAAGGACAGCAATGAAAATTATACTTGAATTAAGACAGCATTTTCAGAATAATGCTGATGCACAATGCCATAACATAATAGTCCATTTCTACATTTGGAGTAATGGACATACATCAGGCAGGTCTTATTAAATCTTTAGATATTTCTTTTAGAGTGTTTCTCTCTTCTTACAGCATAAGGCAGAACCTGGCTAAAAAAAGAAGCAATCAGCACAGAGAAACTGCAACTGAAAAACTGATGACACAAAATACTGTGATGGCAGTAATACCACATCACAACTGACCTCAACAGTAAGTGAATTTACAGGAGCTTAAAAAAATTCTACAGCAAAGAAACAGAGAAACCTGGCTCCATATATCTTATACATAAATGCAAATGTTTTATGACCGAAACTGTCTTTGTAGTGAGAATGACGAGATAATGACTCCATCTCATTCCATATTCACAACGTCCCACTACTGAGAGACAAAGAGAAAAAAGTGAGAGAAACTACCCGTGTTCGAGGAAGGCGTGGGTGAGGAAGGCATTGAGCTTAATATCCTGGAACAAATGGGGATTTGACGAGAAATTTACAGCTCAGGTCTCACTGTGTGTGCAGTGCTTTATGCAACTTGGCTATTCAGCTCATTTGACCCAGGCAAGGTGCCACTGCTTAAAAAGTTTACTTTTAATTTTCGACTGCTGGAAGCCAGTACTGACTGAGTATAAAACAATCACGTAAAGGAGGACTGAGGTCACAGTTTTACCAAGCACAAAAGAAGCACTGGAGGGGTCATCTGTCTTGACCGCACAACATTTTACTTGCAGTCTTATCAGCAATATCAACACAGAGGGCACAGTCATAAAAGCGTATGCCACCACACTGACTAAAGCTGCCAAGAGCAGTAAGTTGCACAATGATTAAGTATAGGCTCTAGTACGGCCCTGCCAGAACCTTCCAAGGACAAAGAAATAAACATGGATTAAAAACATTTTTGGTGCTCAAGTTGATGAAAACATAGCTGTTTTCCTTGACTTTTAAATACAATTTCTTAAGACTTCATTTTTTCTATCAAGTAGGAGCAGGTGCAGAGGCACAGAGTACATCACAGAGCATTTCACGCCTGCCCTCAAAGGACTCCACTCAAATATACAACTTTCCCTGAGGAAATGGAGCATTTTCATATGGGCCATCAGTTCTGTCAGAAACAGTGCTTTTACTATTTGCAGGAAAGACAGGACAGAGCAATGCTTCACCCTCTTCAGAAACACAGTAAGACAACATATTCACAGGAATTAAAACGTCACCCTAACTTTGTTCACTCCGTCCAAGAACTTGGGATCACTGATTCATGCAAATTCAACCTACAATATTATAATGACTGACCAAAGCCAACATAAAAAATAAATCTCTTTACAAGACTTTAGGAAGAAACACCAGATTGATAATACTGTGATGTCAAAGCCAATTGGAGTACAGTGGCTCATAGACTGAGTGCATAAAGGTAGCCTTTGGTGACATTCACTGCTGTGTGTGAAAACAAACATCTTTTAGGACTTTCCTTAAACCGTTTGGATCAACAGCATCATGAACAAACAGTCACAAGTACCATGCAAAATGAGTAAACTTTCTAAAGCATCAAGAAGAGTACCACGCTTTAGACTATACTGAAGGACTTACTTACTCAGTGCCACCTGTACTAAGGATAGAGCAAGCTTCCTAGAAAAGGGCAGCTGACAGAAATGAAAAAGAACTCCCCCATACCTCATAGAAAAAGGATTATTTTTGCCTTGAGGAGAACTGCAGCAGAAGTTGTAATTCTACCTAATTAAAAAAAAAAACCAACAGCAACTAGGATTTGATAACATAAAAGATTTACAAGAATGCATGTAGCTTATTGAAGGTTTAATATTCAAAGATGTTAATAGGAATTCTGTTTAACAACAGGGATTTAACAGGCATTTAAGCTCTAGCATCTCTTGTACAGAAGAGCAGAGTCTTACATAAGCCAAACGTATCATTAGTCTTGACTGGGTCTGCATCTCCAGTACAAATAATTCCAGCAGTGAACTGAAATGGCTAAACTGTGGTAGCTGTGAGAACATGTTGGTGGCAAGAATAGCCATCGGAAGACTCCTTAGGGTAGTTCTGCAGGCCTTGTACAGTAGAGCCAGAATTTGTCTTGGCTATTAATTGGATATGCTGAGATGTCACCACAATATTGGGCAATGTAGGCTATTGCCTGAAGAGAGGCGTCTTGGTCAGCCAACTGTATAATGCAGGTTGGAGGAGTAGAGAACACACAGCATGTAGTGAATAAGTTCCACAATGAGAGGAAACCAGAGAGGACACATGGGTATCCACCAGGGCATGTTTTCCAGGCTTTAAAATCTAGTAATAAACATCTGTTAGGGTCACCAGAATCTCAGTTCAGCATCTAAAAAAGGCCTCAAAGGCACAAGTTTCTTTATCAAATCTTTGCAGATGAGGAGACAATTGAGGCTGATGGACACTGGGACTGTGGGAAGGAGGGAGAATTCAGGCCTACATTAATCAAGGCCAGTTTACTGTGCCAGATAAGGTAGCCACCCAACAAATCACCAAAGTGGGCGAATGCATATTTAGGGTAGCATCCACCTTTGGGCCAAGAAGTGAAGTGGAGCTTCTGTGTGGCTACTTCAGAAAGGAGTCAAAGGATTAAATTCAAAGCAGCTAAGGACAAAGGCCTCTGATCTATGTAAGGGAATGAGAATTCATCATGCTCAAGGATCCTGCATTAGGGGTGGTATGCAGGGGAGCACTGGAGCCCTCTTCAGCAATAGCCTCAGAAAAGTTCAGTTTTCAATACTCACTTTGCTATCAAAATAGCAACTTTGTGGACAAGTAAGCAAGGGGTCACTCCAGGAGAACCAGCAGCTAGCCCAGATTGGTAAGTCTCTTTCATGGGGTTACACAGACAACCAGCAGTACAGTACCTAAGCCTAGGCAGCAATGGTGCTACTCAGGCAAGCTGAGGATAATCTGAACTGGTATGTTGGTAAATGCCACATGACAAACAAGCTGGTGTTGGTACAAGCCGATAGACAGCTAGTTACACATTACTCATACAGGACAAGGCAGGATCCTGGAAATAATAACGCCACCAAGCTGAGGAATCTGCGCTATTGACCTGTGTCACTGAAACAAGAGTAAGGACATCTCCCATGTGAGCATGGCATTTGTATTACTGTTGGCATCACTTTGCTGGTATCTTGACCTGTGCAGAGATGTGCAAGAAGTATCCACCGTTTCAACCTATAGAAGTCATGCAGAACTAAATTAAATGTTATTTACTTTATTTACTACTGGAAACAGGACTTTCGTGCTTTGAAGAGAAATGCAAATGTTAACATTCTGCCTAATTAAAAAAACTACTTCCTAGAACATTTACTGTATTTCAATGAGACTTGAGTATTATAATGTGGTTGATTTCAAAGAAATTAACAGAACAACATAGAGGCCATTTCACTGCTAAAGGCCTTAAATGTACAGAACTTCATTAAAAAACCTATGAAAATACATAATCACTTTGTGTCACATGGTAGCACAGCAATAAAAAGAAAGTTGCAGAAATAAAAACTATTCAATTAGGAACCAAGAGCAAAGTTTGAACTGTTAGCGTCTGTATGCTAATTTAGTCCCTCACCTTAAATTCAATAGAAAGTCATGATTACTATATTAAGGCGTATCCATTGAATTTTAGTGTGCATAGCTTGAGTAATCTGCATAGAAATGTGGAAAAAAAAAAAAAAGAAGAATGGGATGCACATGAGCTTAGGGTCACCATGTCCAATGGCAAGTGTCAACTGTAAAGGGGTATAAACCCCCCCAGCACTGGCTTGTGAAGCAGTGAAACTGTGTTCTCTACAGTGATTGAGCACCATCCAATATCTCTTGGATGATCTGAAGTGGCGATTGCTATCCAGAGTTATTTAACATCTTACTAATGCTCTTTGGATGAATGCAATCAAATCCTCACAGTAAATCTTCCAACATCTATTGCAGGGGTGCCCAATCTTATCCACAAGGGGCTGGTGTGGGTGCAGGTTTCTGTTCCAGACTAGAACAGCACACCTAATGTCTATTAAGATATAGTTGGGTTCACCTCCACCTACAGTGTTGGCACTATAACCAAACTCCTGGATAGGGGTTGGTCCCTCTCCTACTCAGGGGTTGCACAGGGTGAGAGGCACTGGGCGGGTGTGGGGATACTCACAAGTCCCTGGCTGGTGGCCGTGCAGTTGGAGTTTGTCCCAGTGGACGAGAGGGTCAGGAAAACTGACTGTTGTGTATTGTTTCATCTGACTTGGGACCACATGTTATGGACACTCTGATGAAGAGAGGTGCTGAGCTGTCAACTGATCACCATCTGGTGGCGAGTTGGATCAGATGGCAGGGAAGGCTGATGGTCAGACCCGGTAGGCCCAAGCAAATAGTGAAGGTGTGCTGGGAACGACTGTCAGAGGTCCCTGGTCGGAATGCTTTCAACTCCCACCTCTGGGAGAGCTTTTCTCATGTCCTGGAGCAGGTAGGGGACATGGAGTCTGAATGGATCCTGTTCAACAACTCCATTGTGGAAGCTGCCAGGCGTAGCTGTGGCCAAAAGCTTGTGGGTGCCTGTCGGGGCGGTAACCCAAGAACCCCCTGGTGGACAGTGGTGAGGGAGGCCGTCAAGCTGAAAAAAAAAGCCTTCAGAGACTGGTTGGCCTGAAAGAATTCCGACTCAGCATATCGGTTAGAGGCAAAAAAGGTGGCAGTCGCAACAGTGGCAGAAGCAAAATCCAGGGCGTTGGAGGAGTTTGGTGAGGGCATGGAAAAAGACTTTCATCTGGCCTCAAAGAGGTTCTGGACAACTGTCCGGCAACTCAGGAGTGGTTTGGGTATTCGGCAGGGGTGGAGAAACACTGACTTCAAGTGAGGATATTGTCGGTCGGTGGAAGGAGCACTTTGAAGAACTCCTTAATTCGGGAGACATTCTTCTGGCATGTCAAGCTCCATTTCCCTGCTGGAGGTCACTGAGGTAGTTGGCAAGATCTTCAGTGGCAAGGCACCAGGGGTGGATGAGATTCGTCCAGAGATGCTAAAGGCTCTGGATATTGTGGGTCTGTCATGGCTGATGCGCCTCTGCATTATTGCATGGGCCTCAGGAACAGTACCCTTGGACTGGCAGACAGAGGTGGTAGTCCCTATTTTTAAGAAAGGGGACTGGAGGGTGTGTGCCAACTATTGGGTATCACACTGCTCAGCCTCCCTGGTAAAGTCTATGCCAAGGTGCTGGAAAGGAGACTCCGACCGATAGCTGAACCTCAGATTGAGGATGAACAACGCGCATTCCGTCCTGGCCGTGGAACAATGGACCAGCTTTTCACCCTCTCACGGATTGTTGAGGGGCATGGGAGTTTGCCAACTGAGTCTACACATGTTTTAAGGATTTGGAGAATGGCTTACAACCGCGTTCCCCGAGATATCCTGTGGGAGGTCCTCCAGGTGTACGGTGTGCCGGGGCTACTACGGAGTGAGAGCTGTGTTTGTATACTCGGCATTAAGTCGGACCCTTTCAGTAGTGGACTCCACCAGGGTTTTGCCCTGTCTCCACTCCTGTTCGTGATCTTCAGGGTGTTAAGGCGTAGTCGGGGTTAGGAGAGCATTGTGTGGTCGGAGGGTGGCATCTCTGCTTTTTGCAGCTGATGATGTTCTTTTTGTTGGATCACACGGATGCCTCCAGCGCTCACTGAAGCGGTTTGAGTGTGAAGCGGTTGGTATGCAGATCAGCACCTCCAAGTCCATGGTCTTAGCCCAGAAAAGGATGGTATGCCCACTCCAGGTAAGGGAAAGGACTTGCCCCTGGTGGAGGAGTTTAAGTATCCCGGGGTCTTATTCATGAGTGATGGGAAGAGGGATCATGAGACGGCCAAAGCGGCAGAAATGAGCTTTCTTTGCAGGGTGGTGGGCTACACTCTATTCGATAGTGCGAGGAGCTCAGCCATTCGAGAGGAGCTCGGAGTAGAGCTACTACTCCTCCGCATTGAGCGGAGCCAGCTGAGGTGTTTCGGGCATCTGAACTGGATATCCCCTGGACGCCTGCCGGTGGGGGTGTACCAAGCACGGCCTCCCGGGATAAGACCCCGGGGTCATCCTAGGAACCGCTGGAGGGATTACATCTCCAAGTTGGCCTGGGAGCGGCTTGGGTCCCTGGGAATGAGCTGGAGGAAGGTGCAGGGAACACGGTCGTCTGGGATTCTCTGCTCTCCCAACTGCTACCGCGACCCTATCTGGACTAAGCAGTTAACGACAATGATGACGACTATGATGATGATAACCATCAAAAATAACCACTATCTTGGAAATAGCACAATGTTAGCACATCTGTAAAAACAATTCGTCAGCTAGACAATAGCGATCTTTCATGAAGCAAGCCATGTATTAAAAACCATGTAAGTGGCTTTCAGCCATTCATACATTAGCTTGTATAACTGATTAATTCCATGTAAAATGAAATTTTATAATAATAGAAAAACACTTAATAATAGCTTTTCTTACTAGACTGTTTCAACAAACACATCACCATACTAAATCATGGCTGAGACTTTTGCCCAGCTTGTAGCAAAACAGACGAGCTAGAAACTGAGCTATGTTATCCATTCTTACAAATGAAAATATCTATGCAACCAAACCAGAATAAGAGCCTTACAATAGATCTCCTCTATTTCACAGTCACAATAATGTTGGTCTGAGGTGTAGAATTTATCCTTAGTTAACTACACACAAGTACTGAGAAACCTCAAGCAAACACATGTCATTGTTTTACTTATCTCTGACCTTGGGAAAGCCCAGCTAGTTGCACAATAATAAGACTCAAAACTTGCAGTTAGGAATGCACCAATATGGGAATAATGGGCAGATGCCAATATCCCATATTATTAATTTACATATCTGCCAATGTTGACACCAAAGCCAATATTTAAAGGTTTGTGGGGATTTGATATAGACCCAGCTGGATCACCCAAATGTTCTGCACTTCCAGAGTACAATACATAATTAAATATCGGTCTGAATTAAACACCTGTCCGATGCTATATTTTTAAAGCAAATATCTGCAGATACTGATAGGACTGTGATGTCATCATGCATCGTTTACAGTTAAGTTAAACTTTGTAGTTAACACATCTAGACCAGTTTTAAGACTGAAAGAAATCCAATATACTTCACAGTATAACAATATCACCTTCAACCTTGAAAGGACCCAATATGCATATATAGAATGTAAGGGATATTCAAAACATAACATGTTACCAACATACAACATAACATAACAAACCATATTTTCTAGATCTTCATACCACAGAACAAACTTGGACAACTTTACCTTCCAGCAGAAGGCAGTATGAATATATATCCCAATCTGCCACCTCACTGATGTGCCATCAGATATTCACACAGATTTGTGTGAAATCAGTTTGTGGTCATTACGTTATGACCTTTATTCCTCAAAGAAATATTACAGAGAGTCGGACTGAAATCGCTACATCTCACCCCAGAGTATTTATTACAGCTAACAGGTTCCCTCTCATGTAACTATTCTTTTTCCAGGGAAGCCATGGACTGCTATTGTTTACAGTCTCAGCATAGGGCTAAATCAGAGTCTCCAGAGGGACATACACCATCTTGTGGTGGTCAGAGGAACAGCAGAAAACTGTTCACTCTATTTTCACATGCTGCAGGAAAAGTCAACTGTAACTAGCACACGCTTAAGTACTCCTGAAGGTACTTGCTTCCATTCCACCCACTGTCTTCACAATAAAAACTGAATAACATGATTTATAACACTAATTCAGTGTTAAACCTACACAATGGGACACTGTGTTATTCTGTCCAAGAGTGCAGGAAAATAATTAGGATTAATTAAGACTTCCCCCTGACAAAATACAATGAAAAAAAAAAACATCATATATTTAAATATAACAGAACAAATGGGCCAACAACTCTTTCTGATAATTCTTGCATTGTTAAGGTATTACTGACTTAAAACTTTTTTTTTCCTGTCTTGAACAGGCCAAATCTAGTAGGGGTTCCCAGAGTGCAGGGGAGCAGAGAGCCAAACCTTTTGTCTTGGAAAGCCAAAATACGATATTTGTCATGGGCTGAGGGCCAAAATAACAAAACAGCCAGCCAGCAACTTAAAAGCTTTTCATTTTCACATGTTGCCAGAAAACATGGAGAAACCCTATTAATTAAATACAATATGTACAATAAACTCACACTGCTGTCTTTAAATCTCATCTGTACTGTCATGTTCTATTAGTTAATAACTGCTAGCTATTTATGTGTGGTTACATCTGCATGGTGACAGGGGAAATAGATTTTTTATTTTATAACAATTATTCTTATTAACATAACCTGAATGCTTTGTTACTAAAAGTACTTCACAATTAAAAAAAATAAAGAAAATAAAAGATGTTCAAACAGAAGAAGTTGTTTAAAAGTACAGGTTTTCACTGAAAGAGTGAGGGTTTCGTAACCTTCTGCTGGGCCAAATCAAATGGCTTTGTGGGCCACACTTTGCGTACCCCTGATCTATAGCCCATTTAGAATTTGTTGGTGCCTCCACAGAGGGGTACTTTTTAATGAATTCTGTCACATCTTTTAAACGCAGCAGACAATCTTTGCCTCAAGACTGATAAGACCGAGAGCAAGACAGTGGCAAGAGATGTACCTTGTGAAAGAGAGTTAATGATACAATATGACTCTGTGCCTGGCACATAAAAGTTTACTGCATGCAGCTGTCACTGTTTGCATTCAGTTCTAATATTTGCAAGAGTGCAGGGAACATATTCATCACATACATCAATCAGTCAGCAAAATGCCAAGGCATATACATAATGAACTACTAGAAACACAAAGAGCAAATGACAACAGTGACAGTTTGAGACTTGGGATCCTGAATCGGGTCACAAGAGGATCCAGTGGGTTCTAAGCACGTTTAAATCAAAATAAACAAATGCAATGCTTTGCAGTGTAGAACAATGTTTGGTGCCACATTACTCTACAAGATAATGAACCAAAAGCTCAATGTACTTTCTTTCTTTCTCCAAATATGTCATTGTATGTTGTATCCTCCTCCACATATTCTTCAGTATAGTGTACTGTCTTGTGTTGTTTGTATTTAAGGTTTCTTTTTTTTCCCTCACTATGTTGTCTGCACTGTGTATACTGTATTATCTTGCACTTGTGTTCATGTGTTGCTTCATGGCCCTGGAGGAATGTTGTTTCATTTCATTGCATACTCGCATATAGCTGAAATGACAATAAAGCCTCTTGAACTCAAACTTTTCATAACTTTTACAGTCAGATATTGGTGATGCTACACCTGTCACACCTGACAGCAGCACTGCACCAACTTTTCCTTATGCCTTAATTTGCTACCTCGAGTATGGGCTTCAGTATTGATATTCCCTGAAAAACAAACCAAGTCACCAGGTCGAAGCAGCAGACACCTCTGCATTGCGAAATGCCACTGGCATGACTTTACACAGTATATACATTGGTGTGGCCCAAAATGGTTATCAAATGTCATGCCACAGGCACAGTAATAATGTTGCTAGGTCACTGATCACATTTGTCTACAGATTTTGTCATGTGTGTTTTTACATACATGCAAGATCTGCAGACATATTTTATATTGTCTGTTATATATTGAGTGATATCATGGACATAGATCTCATTCTTCAGTCTCTTTCCTTTGAATGATGACTTTCTACTACAATATGCAACAGCAAACACATCACAGTATTTATTACATCTAACAGGCACCCCCACATCTCTCAATGTCCTGAACAATAACTAACATGTATGTATGGGTCTAATTGTCTATTGCAACATAAAGTTTTGAAATTTGAGTTAAACTGCATAGGTTAGAAGACCTGATCCAGACTCTGCGTGGCAATGAAAAAGCACTGACAATTTTTATAGCAAAATAAACTACAAAAAAACACTGAAAATGGGAAATAGAAACCTTAATAAGTGGCAATTCTAGGACTCACATTATTAAAACACTAGCTTTTGTGTTTCTTGTTGCACACACGTTTTACAGAAGGTCTCCCAGGCTAAAAACAGTTGCCTAATCACAGGTCGGAATGCTGCTGAGATGAAACAAATATATCAAGGTCTTTTATGAATTATATTCTTATTGAGAAAAGTCAATTATTTGACTTATCAACCCTATTTGGAAAAAGGATGTTCATAGAACCTGACCATGTTACTGTTCCACAGTGCAAGCGCTATATGAATAGAATTAGAATTTAGAATTCAGAAACATTTGTCACTGTGTTTGCACACTGTGAAATTAGACCTCTGCATTTAACCCATCTGTGCAGTGAAACACCCACATACATGCACACTAGTGAACACACACACACACTAGGGGGCAGTGAGCACACTTGCCCGGAGCAGTGGGGGGCCCTATCCACGGCGCCCGGGGAGCAACTGGGGGTTAGGTGCCTTGCTCAAGGGCACTTCAGTCATGGACTGTCAGCCGAGGGGATCGAACTGGCAACTTTCAGGTCACAGGGCTCATTCACTAACCTCCAGCCCACGACTGCCCCCACCAGGGCCGCATCAGGGCCGCCAGCTGCAGCAATCACGTTGCAGAATTGCTCGTCATGCAGCAGAAATGTATGTGAAACAGGCCTAATAGCTAAAAGTGCAGATTTTACACATAATCTAGGTACAATGTTACCGCAGGGACATGTTTAAAATTGAATTATTACTGATTTTCTTCCTAACAAAAGCACTACAAAAAACACTACTACAAAGTACTACACTGAAATGAATCACACCTCAGGATATAGTATTTCCATGTACAGAGATGATACATTATAGTACATCATACAAAAATATAAACTAAGGCATGTAATAATAATGAACAGGTGAGAGCTGCACCAGTCTTATAGAAGTGGTCAAAGCTATAGAAAAGTCACTGCAATATATCAACATTACATTTGAAGTTTTCCTGAGACCTTACAGTTTTCCTTAATTGAGCTCTCCTGAAGCACATCTAGCCTTACTCAATTGTCTTCATCTGAAATCTGCTCAATCTAATGAGCCCATATTGGCTAAGAACTGAGAGACTTTTGTACTGGCTTAGTTGGCCTAGACTGGCAATGCAAAGCAGCTTTGAACAGCCTTACAGCTCAATCAGCCCTGGCAGTATGAGGAGTCTGCACAGAACCAACAGTAGTCTTCTGAGGAATACATTCATCCCATGTAGGAGCTAAAACCAAGTACTACACAGATGTATTCTACCCAGCAAAATGAATATCCTGGCTGTATGCTGATTTCCCAAACCAGATCAAGAGAAAACACTAATCTTTGTTCTTTGACTGTTATAGTGCCATTATCCCACTCTCCCTAAAATCTCCCTCCCACAGTAAGTGTAACGTGGAAGTCTTGGTGTGTTTCTCCAAGTATTTGGAATGCTAATAAAAACAGAAAGCAGTGATAAGAAAATTCTGTTGGAGCTCTATTAAATTAAAAAACAAAGCAAAAACACAACGTTTTGCGTTTTACTCTCATTCCGATTTTGATGTCTGCAACATGTTGCAAAAAAAGTTGACAAAGAACATGTTTACGACTGTTAAATCACTCTTCTATTCAACAACACTTAATAACAGTTTGAGACTGAAGACACCAATTCATTCAGTTTAAAAGTGCCATTCTTCCATACACAAGTCATCATCTGTGTAACCATATGGGACCTTCGTCGTCCTACTTTGCGTTTCATAACATGCTGCATTTTTAATGGGAGAGGTCTGGACTGCAGGCAGCTCAGTCTAGCACCTGCACTTTCAGGTTATGCAGCCATCCAGCACATGCAGAAAGTGGCTTGGAACTGCTACGTCGGAATAAGAATCAAAAAGATGTTGCAGAAGGCAGCATATGATGCTACGCCAAAATGGTTTCAGTTTTAATATCTCCTTCACAGAAATAGAAGTTACCCATGCTATACATCCTGTGTTCTTTATGCTAGTAATGATCTGGATGGTCCTTTTATTCTTTGGCTTGGAGAACGCAACATCCTTTATTTAGTCGCAAATTTCAACCCATCCTTGCTCATAAAGGACTGGGTATTTCACGGGGCTAATTTTATGAACAAACATGACTGCATCAGCTGTTTAAGATAATTTTTGAACATTGTCAACCTTTAATTGGCCTTGTTCCAACTTTTCTGGAACATGTTACAGGTTTCAATTTCTGAGTGAGTAGTTTTTTCCAAAAACAAATAAATAAACAAATTGCAATTCAAAGTGGATTTACAAATCACTGCTGTCTGTTATTTGCATTTCACAACATAAAAGTTACAATGTTACAAAGTTACACAGGCTATTATTGTCATTATCACCATCACTATTAATTCACTGCTTGCAAAAATGTCCTAAAGGCTCGCTAATTACATACTTTTCCATTTTACGATACTAAAACTTCTGAAGGCAGATGATGTCAGGAAGAGGTTTTGTTCTTGCTTTTAGAAAAACAAAATCAACTATTCTTCCAAACATATAACTATTTCTAAGCATATAACTCCCAGACCCATACACACCTTCCTTGTATAACTCAAGTGAATATCTGAACACATTATCAGTCACTTGGAGCTGCTGTGATATCTGAACTTTGTATTAGCTGGGGATTTACGCTGTGTGTACTTACTGCTGCAATGCTTCTCCACTCCATCGACCTGAGAGGTGTTCCCAGTGGCCTCTTCTCCTGTAGGCCTCTTGCCTGCCGCAGCAGCTGGAGCAGGTGCCTGCTGAAGCGGGGTCTGAATTCCTGGAGGAGTTCATATAGAAGTAGCACTTACCACAGAGATACTGACAGGCTGAGGTCAGGAGAGATCTGACCACACAAAAGTTTTGATGTGTATGTACTGTATCTATGAAAGTTAACTGAAAAGTGAGAAAGTACTGGAGTGAGGCAAAGAAAAGGACAGCATGTAAGCGAGTCAGTCTTTCTACAAGTCCTTCAAGCCTCTATGTTTATTCCTGATACAGAGGGAGATATATTGGGTTCTGCTTAATTTAAAATAGTATGGAAGTAATACATTAAAAAAAGCAACCAGATGCACAACCTTCAACCTTCACGCTATAAAACTGAAACCTTTAACATTTCCACTGTGCCACATAAAATATTCACGAGCAATTCTCTTGGGCAGTTCACACTATGGCCTGTAAAATTCATTCAGAAAATGAAAAGAACAAGTGGAGTAGACTAGTAGACATGCTTTTGGCTTTGCAACAGCTGACTGAGAATGAGTCAAAATTGGTAGTGATTATGTAATCACATGGAATGTCAAAACAATCTATCATTGTACTTGGCCGTGAAGGAGTTCTCTTTAAACATTTCTTTTCAAAATTATTCATCACCTTGTGGTGAACAAGCTAGAGAACATGGAGACAGCTACCTTAGGCCAATGCTCTGACCAATTCAGCTTAATTCCCCACTGGCCAATGTTTGCAGTAGTAGTTATAATTACTGGCCTAGTTTTTGTCCTGGGAAGAAAAAAAAAAAAAAAAAAAAAAAAACAATTAAGTGTGGCCATTCCATTTTTGTCCACTCACCTCTTTTCCTGCGGGACTCTTTGATCTCTTCACACATGCGGTCAAACTCGGGGTCCAGCTCAGAGGCAATCATTGCATGGGCTGTGTCCTTTAGACTGCAGGCTCTGTGCCGAATAATCTTATCTGTGAAGAAACAATTCTAAGTGTCAAAAGCCCTTCAGTGTACACACAGACACACACACACACACAAATATTATGAACAAGGCATTAACCGCATTCCTAATCCTTGTTCACAGATAATGGTTAAAGGATTATTCCTCAACTTGTGTACTCTGGTCCTATTTTTTTTTCTTTGGTCCTGAGGCACAGCTGATTCTAAAATCTGCAATGAACCCTGAAAACAAACAAACTACGACCCCTCCAAAAATACATTAGTTAGGCTTTAGTCAGGACATGCAGGAGGAGGACACTTTTCAGCCTTTAAGTGTAATATTCATGGTTGAGTGAAAAAGTAAGGCCAATAAATGGACTTACGATGGGGCCTGGGATCCATATTCCCTTGGTCCAAATGTACCCAAAGCTGCTTTGGTTCTCTCATTAAGTGGCTATTTGCATTTTGCACTGTCCCTTTCATTGCTCCTTTGTGGGTACTAGATTTAAACAAATGACCCACACTGTCCCACTAAAATGGGAAACATGATTTATTCATGATCTCAGTCTGCATTTAACCAACATCATTCAATATGCCAGCAATACTTCAGGAGACTGAGGCAATTAAGCAACAACAGAAATATTTAATTCTGGACAAAAGTGACCTGTTTATTTGCCCATAATTAAAGACCTTAAAGCTACATTCTGTTTACATGCAATATTTTTTTTAATCACTATGTATATTTTTCATAACACATTCATGGGTTGGGTTTTAATAATGGATGACTTGTTATTTGGTGTGATATGAACTGGTGCATGAAAAGCACCCTCTAGCAGTGGAATGCTAGCAGAGGGCAGTCAGGTGAAGGTGAGAAAATGATTTGCAATAATGGGAAACTTAGTAAGCAGCTTGAATCTGAATTTTGTTGTATAGTGCAGTTATATTCACAGAACTTCAATACTAAAAAAAAATCCAGGTGCTGTATTTTGAAGTTAACACATGCATCTACAGTCATGGCCAAAAGTTTTGAGAATGACACCTCAAAGTTTTGAGGTTTTCATAGTTTGCTGTCTCAGTTTTTTTTTTTTTTTAAAGAACCTTTTGTCAGATGTTTTTATGGCATAATGTAATACAACTATAAGCATTCCATACATGTGTTAACTTTATTGACAAATACATCCAGTTTAAGCAAAGACTTTATCTACAGTATTGACCCTTCTTCTTTAAGAGTTCTGCAATTCCCCTCAGCATGCTGGATATCAGCTTCTGGGCAAAATCTTGAATGATGGCAACCCATTCTTGCCTAATCAGCACTTGGAGTTGATCACAGTTTCTGGGTTTTTTATTTGTCCACCCTCTTTTTGAGGATTGACCACAGGTTCTCAATGGGACTGAGATCTGGGGAGTTTCCTGGCCATGGACCCAAAATTTCAATGTTTCAAAGCTACTTGGTTATCACTTTTGCCTTGTGACATGGTGCTCCATCATGCTGGAAAAAACATTGTTCATCTCCAAATTGCTCCTGGGTCGTTGGGAGAAGTTGCTCTTGGAGGATGTTTCAGCTACGAGATTGGGTCACCACCAGTGCAGAGCTTGCTCAGGAATGGCAGAGGGCAGGCGTGAGTGCATCTGAACGCAGAGTGAGACGAAGGCTTTTGGAGGATGGCTTGGTGTCAAGAAGGGCAGCAAAAAAGCCACTTCTCTCCAAGAAAAACATCAAGGACAGACTGACATTCTGCAGGAAGTATAGGGAGTGGACTGCAGAGGACTGGGGTAAAGTTAAATTCTCTGATGAAGCCCCCTTTAGACTGTTTGGGACATCTGGAAAAAAAGATTATCTGGAGAAGAAAAGGTGAGGACTACCATGAGTCCTGTGTCATGCCAACAGTGAAGCATCCTCAGACCATTCATGTGTGGGGTTGCTTCTCATCCAGGGGAGTGGGTTCGCTCAAAATTTTGCCCAAGAACACTGCCATGAATAAGGAATGGTATTAAAATATCCTCCAAGAGCAACTTCTCCCAACGACCCAGGAGCAATTTGGAGATGAACAATGTTTTTTTCCAGTCTTAAAGTCTTAAAGAAGAATGGTCAACACTGTAAATATTAAGTCTTTGCTTAAACTGGATGTATTTATCAATAAAAAAGTTAAAACATGTATGGTATTCTTATAATTGTACTTCATTATGCTATATAAACATCTAACAAAAGATTCTAAAAAAAAAAAAAAAAAAAAAAAAAAAAAAAAAAAAAAAAAAAAAGAGGCAGCAAACTTTGTGAAAACCAAAATTTGTGCCATTCACAAAACTTTTGGCCACGACTGTAACTGTTATTTTAACAAATTATTTAGTCAATCTCATAAGCCTTGATGCTTTAACCAATTTTCAATTTGAATATATTAGTGAATATATCAAGTTTTGCATTGTAAAACAGCCTGCTTCATAATGTGCATCACTATTACTGTGTGTGGTATGATTCATATGACCAAAGAAAGAAGGAAAATGTAAATGCCTATAGTTTTGTCTTTCTGAAGAGGGTTACTGGCCTTTTGCAGAACTCATTTACAAAGAAACTGAATTATACAGTACTGTTTTAGGGATCTAAGCAAATTTTTAAACAATTCACCTCAGCAGTGAGTTTATCACAATATACCTTAGAATAAAGTCATATTCATAATTAAAATAAACATAAAAACAATAAAAAGTAAAAAGAATTATATATATATATATATATATATATATATATATATATATATATATATAAAATATACTGTTTAAATTAAGTGAGTCTTCTCTTGTTCTCTATCAGCTCGCTCTCAACAGAGCAGAACCTGTCAATCAGTGTTTTTCATAAGACACAAGCTATCAATCAGCACTGACATCCAATTAAATCACACAGGGCTGTTCTAAGCTAGTCTCTAAGTCCAGCATCTAATGTTGATTGCAACAATAAACAGTGTAAAAATCCAAAAAGTGCACAGAAAATCAAGTTCATTTTTCCAATTTAAATTTTTTATTACTATTTCAATAACTTGAATGCTATGTAGAACATGACCAAAAAGTGTTTTTGTTTTGACAGCAGCAGCATAAGTATATTACGTGCCTGAGAAATCCTTTTTGGAAAATTGCAGGGTGGAGCGGAGCACTTGTCCGTGTTTACAGTGACCTCCTAACAGTCATTTAATAACACCTTCCCCAGTGTAACAATACTCCACCCTCATCTCTGTCTGTTCAGCTAGAATAACATGGCAGAATCTGGTTAAGAAGCTGCAGTGCACCAGCAGGTTTAGGAATGTGTGAGGAAAAAAAACATGCTGTGGTGCCAGAAAACAACAAGAACTGAACTAAAACAAAACTGTTTAAAGATTAAATTATTACATGAGAAGGGAATGGAGAATTAGTGATGTTCCTCCAGGTGTGGTATGTAAAAGCAATACATACAAAGAGTTAATAAACTCGCTGAGTTCATCACTTTAATCTCAGAGAGCATGGTAAAATAATGTTATAAATGAACCATCTTCTTGAAGATTTATCCAATACTAGTCACTAGTGATGGGGCAGTCAGCCCTGTGACCAAAAGGTTGCCGGTTCGGCTTGAGCAAGGCACCTAACACCTAATTGCTCCCTGGGCACCAAGGATAGGGCTGCCCACTGCTCCGGGCAAGTGTGCTCACTGCCCCCTAGTGTGTGTGTTCACAAGTGTACATGTATGTGGGTGTTTCACTGCACGGATGGGTTAAATGCAGAGGTCCAATTTCACAGTGTGCAAACACAGTGACAAATAGTTCTAAATTCAATTCACCTGCATCAAACTGCCATTCAAGTATCAAAATTAACTAGATGAAGCTGAAATTGGCTTCTTGTTCAAACTTTCTGTTCCAATGCTGTAGAGGGAATATTTGCCTCATTACTGCTCATTACAGGGAAAAACAGAGCAACAAAGACACTCTTGACAATTCTTGAGCAGCAAATTGCCATGAACCAAATGGCAAGTTTTTAATAGGCTTGTACAAAGGAAACACATTTGATGCTTGTTCTGACCAGACGTTGCTGCTATAGAAAAAAAGTCTTTGGAGAGTACTTTGACTGTGTGATAAGACAAAAAGTCTCTTTAAATAAGTGAAATGTAATGGTATGTCATCATGGATTTACCTAGCAGAATATATCAATACTTTGTTGGGGAAAGAACAGCATTGTAGCCCTCTCTTTTTTTTTACCTTTTAGCTAGATTCCTAAAAGCAAGCTGATGCTGGAGACTGTCAGTTTCTAGAGATGGGTGGGAAAGTGTAGTGGTAGTTCACTTATTTAACTGCTAGATATTAATGTATCTTCAACTCTGACATGTTCACATGTAAATATAGAACTGATAGTAAGAATTCTGTGACAATTTCATGTTTTTTTTTTCTTTTTCAAAATTACTAATAAACCAACATAATTTTTTCAGCTTACCTCCTGGATCCTTGTCTGGATTGTACTCCAATGCATTACTGCAGATGAGGTCAACGTCCATTAAAAAATCCTTGGCAGTTGTGTACTTGTGAGTGTCAATCTTCATCATGATAGTGGACAAGTCCATAGGCTCTCTGATGACCTCAAGATAATCTGATACCTAAAAAAGTCAAATGTTCAAAATGTTAAAAAAAAAACAATGATTACAGGAAAAAAGCTGACATGCATATTCTGTATCAGTGCATTACTGTATCTTTATGAATGCGTCATTAACAAACTAACATTTGTACCAAACTAATGCTTTTAGATGTTCTCATATGTACCACGTTAGGCAAATAAGTTACCAGCCTGTAATAAAATAATCGCAGAACCTATTTGGCCTGTGGCTTGCACATATTTCACATGTCCAGAACAATGACAGCCTCAGGCACTAATGGCTTGGCAGTAGTTTGCCTAGAGAGGAGCCCAGCAGCAGCTCAACTAGCCCACCTCCTCAATGTCCACAGGCTTGCTGAAAATCTGGAAGCGCTTGTCTGTGGCCAGCCGCTTGGTGACATCCCTGAGAAAGAGACGGAGTTCTCGCAGGGTGTTCTCCTCCTGCTCCTCAAGTCGCCTTTGTTCTTCTGGAGAGAGTTGCCGAGGGCCAGGATCATCCGCCAGAGGCAGCACCTCATAATCACACACTGGAAAACATGTATACACACACACACACACACACTGGATTGTGTGATTTTCCTCCACTTTCTTCATGCTATTAGTATTGCAAACATTTTCTGTTAGATACACAACTCACTCCATATAACTAACCTTGAAATTTAAAATCTGCCTTTATGGTACTTCTTGAATTTGCTGCAGTACCAAAACACAAACTATCCTTGATCATGGGAGTGGAGAGAGCTTATACATTTGATTTAAATCACATTTGCTGATGCACCCAATTATTGCAAACCTTAAAAAAAGTTTTAAAAAAATAATTAATTCCAACATCTATTCTGCCAGAGGATAGGCAACTGTTTCTCAACACAGGGAACAATTTTGCTAACAACTGCTAGTCAAGTGGGGAAAAAGGACCACCTTAGGAGTAGTAAACAACGTAATGGTTAGACCCAAGTGCTTTCAAGCATTTCAGGAGTACTACACAAGCTTCAATCATGAAATTGCATAGAGTCCACACTGTTCAACTCCAAAGCCAGATTTCTTTACACTCAGACATCAATGAGAATTTAAGACATCAGGACCAGAGGCCAATTTAAATTTGCACCAGGTCAAAGAGTAAAAACATCAACCCAAATAAATGAACAAATAAATGTGAAGGAAAGAGTCTGCTGATGATAAAATCTAGGCACTTTCACAAGCCAGAGGGAGCAGCCAAGTAGTACGATCTAGGCAGACTGCCTGTTCAGAAGCCCGCTCCCGTACCTCAGCATCAGCAATTTGCTCTGTAGACACAAGAGCCAAAAAGCAGCTATACTAACAGTGAGTGTAATTATGACTAATGGTGAGTGTTTGAACACATTCATCTCTCTAACCTCAGCTATACTGCAGCTGATGGAAGTAGGGCAGCTGTTATATTTGACGAGACCCCCAAGCAACTCCTAGGAAGACCCCCCGTCTTGCATCAATGGGTCTTTATGCCTGCATTAGCATTTGAAAGCCCTTCTCTGCCATCCTGCCCCCTACTGAGGGAGAACCCACAAACATGGGAATGGATTGCATGGAAAGAATTTTTAAAAGAGATGTCAAAAAATAAACCGTGTGCTATGGTGCTATGTACCCTGCGATAGACTGGCAACCTGTCCAGGATGTTTCCTGCCTTCCGGCCATTAACTGCTGGGATAGGCTCCAGCTCCTCCCGCGAACCGGAAGGATAAGCGGCTTAGAAAATGTGTGTGTGTCTGTGTGTGCCATGCCTAAAGAAACACTTCAGGGTTATCTGACAAAATTTCCCTATTGCTTAACAATAAACTGACTCATAGTGGGTTCCCTAGTACCACAACCAGTATTGCCCTGCTGTTATTAGAGTTCAAATCCTGGTAAGACCACAGTCAGTAAGCTGTATGAAAACCACAGGAAGGTTTTCACTGATAACAATATATCAATCAGGCCATAGTGTGATGAACAGACTAATAAAAATAAATATAAACAGACCAGTGCAAACCTGTTTCATGATTTTTGTGGCATAAACCGATTAGTTTTTTTTTTTCCCTGAAGGTTGTGCAACCACAAAAAAAAGTTATACTCTTTAGTTGGAGCTTCAAATATTTAGATGCTACAAATCACACCAAGCACTTTAAAAAGGACCAAAAATGACTACTGCAGCCATACTGTTCCTCTACAAATAGAACAACTGGGCTGACAGCTGCATCCCTCTTCTACCTGATCATACCCCAGCATATCCCCATCACCAACCATCCGTCGCTCCCTCACATACACACACACACATACACACACACAAAAACCTTCACGGTCATTACCAGCTCCACTCCCTCTCTCAGGGCCTGCTTAGCAGCTGGAGGGACAGTGTGTGGTGTGTGAAATCCTTTTAAACATTGGTCAGTCTGGCAGTAAATCGAATCCCACAGTCATCCCAACTGCACACAGACCCAACACTGACAGAGCAAGGAGAACAGGGAGCTCCCTTAGAATGCTGATGGGACACGTGCTGGGATTGAAGAAAGACTACATACAGTACAGTGAAACGCAAACTGCATATACAATGAAGGCCATTCACTCATTTGTAACCTAAGCTGTTTGTATGATCTTCTCACAAAACCTAATAACTGCAGGAAACTCTGACTCTTTGTGTGTGAAAAGTTCTTTCTATGACTGCACTTACAGGTGCTCTAAGCAAAAAAATTCTCAATTTGTTCTGAATTGCTCTAAAATCAAAGTAATGTAAAAAAACAAAAAAAAAAACAACAACAAAATAAACAGTACATGTATGTTTTTATACCTTGTCAGATATGTATTCATATATTTCTCCCCTTTGTTATCTACATGTAATAAGACATGTAATAAGAATTTTCAAACCTAAACACTACAGCTAACAGTGAAGAAAACAAACAGTAATAAACATTGCTAATTAGACCCACCTTACTTCATCACAACACGACTGATTGGCTCAGGCACATTAACAAGGGCAGATATTCTAATCAACTAATTTGCTTTTAATGAGGCACATATTTTAATAATTGGGATCATTTTATGACCATTTTCCATCTCTGACTTCCATTTCACTGTTATAAGTTATATATGTTATATAAGTTGTAAATGGAAAACTTATTAATTTAAACAGAAAAAAAAACATTTATTTATTTTTGTTTTGAAAATTATAAGTTGATACAAAGGCACAATTTTCACTTTTCTATAACCTTTCAGATGTCTAGGCATAAACCTTTAGATAAAAATGTATAATATAAAAACACATTTAATCAGATATGTTTAAACGCTGAGTGGTACTGTACTCTCTTGAAATGTTTGTCTTGAATTAAGTTAATCAGATTATGCAAGCTCTGTGTTGCAGTCACAAATTGGTAATAATTTTAGCATATGCATAATAAAATGCTTGAATCCATAATAAACATAATCCTATCTATGTTTAACTACCTAGGCAAACTGCCAACATGCTAACAAGCTAATCTAACAATATTCAGAGTTAGGATTTACACTAAAGCACTGAATGAAAGATTAATTACAAAACTGAAACAAAGTATGTTACCTATATGTATGTTAAAAGCATAAATGCGCACATTTAGACTAGTACAGCTATATCTAGTATTAACAACAGTATGGGCAAGTACAACATGAGCTTGGCACTTAAAATTTAAAATTTAATTGCAGCTCAAACAAAGTTAGCAACAGTGTAGCAGTGTTATTTGGATTAAAAAAGACTTTTTTTTTTTAGAGACAGTTACACATTAAACTCTGCTATATTAACTTATGTTTACATGAATTAAAAGTTTATGAAATGACTGGGATGTCCCATGTGTTACTTTATGTTTGGACAGGAAATTTAGTGGGTCATCTTGTAGTGCTCTAGGCAGGGGTTCTCAACTGAACTGTCTCTAATGATTATTTTTCATCAGAAATGTTGGGTACTGATGAAATATTTAAACACTGAGCTACACGACACAAAGAACAAAAATATCCTTTAAAAAATAGTTCTGCTTTTTCAATTTTTTATTTTAGTTGATAGGGTGAAAGAAGTCTATACACATGACTAGTGTGCAATGCGAAGGCAAATTAACACCAGGTATTAATGACAAATCCAGGGGGGAAAAAAGTAATGTAGACTAAAGAAGCACAATTTCATGACGCATCAAAGATATTGTTTCATGATCTCATATTGGTAGCCTGAATCAAAACTGAACTGAACTGTGAGGTAAGATTCCTACTCACACTGTACAAACTTATTTTGCAATGTCCTGTCATACCTTTTTTCCTCTGCCGTGGTGGTGGCCTGGCTGCCTGCACCAGTATGAGGTCACTGAAGAACTTTGTGCGGTCCTCTTCTCCTGGCGTTCTTAGACAAACCACCTCTCCATATGAGCGACTGAAGATGCATTTTACCTACACAAACACAAATGAATAAAAACATTCATTATTTATAGACACACAGACACACTTGTTAAACCCATTTTAAATCACAGTAGTGAAGTAACATTTTCATTTATAATTTAAACATACAAAAACAGATTTGTGCCTAAACATATCAGCAATCACGAAAGCTTGACAATGAATGCCTTTGAATTACCATCAAACACATTGCCCTTACTTCAGCAACTACACCAACCATTATAACAAAAAGTGGAGTAAAACGCTTCAGGAGTCTTGTCAGCTTGTTTTCCCATTCATCACACTTGGCAGACAACAAGCACATTTATTTATCTTAAATTTTATTTACTTTTTCTGTACTATTCTGCAACCAAAGCAGTTTCTTAGAATAAAGAGCATAGTAGGTAACATCACAAATTCTTCCTATGCCTTCTTCTCTCTCACAGTGGAAAGCAGTGTGCTGTTCAGCTAACACTTCAAAAGGTACTTTTGTTTGTAAGCATACAGTACTTTATAGGCAGTGATCTAGACCAAGAGCAAAATCTAACAGAGACAGGTGCTCCTTCATATGCGCACATTTGCTTCAAATTGAGAGGAGAGGCTCCAGGCATCTTCCGTAAAGTATTACTACAGTTAATATTGGGCCTCCTGACGCTGACATCAGTCTGAAAAAAGCTGCACATTTGAGCAAATAGGTTTTAATCACAATTGAGGGGGCACAGTAGAAAGCAGGCATCATAGAGAGAAACAAAGTGTGAAGATCAGCAAAACACATAAAAGCAAAGCATATTAAACATAAAATGACAAACTCAGAAAAGCCTAGAAGACTCAGGGGAGTCACAGGGGAGATATCTTTTTTTTTTCTTTTTTTTTTTTATGAACGCAGTTCCATTTTACAGTTATGGTCAGATAGATTAAATTAAATTTGGTCTATAAAGTCTAGCGGGCTCTACAAACACCTGCACTGCTTAACTGGATCAAAGCATGCTCCTAACTGTCCTCATATGAAGTTTATACAGAGTGAACACAAGGCTACAGTGAAGGCTTATAAAAATGACTCCTGCATAATGAGTTCCAAATATCACAGCGTACTCTTATCTGGCTTAGACAGAGGCATTTTAAATACTCCACTGAGCTTAAAAAGAATGTGACACATAGGGACTGCCTCAATGTTATGATCTTCCACCAAAATCAATGCTCTGAAATCCAAAAACCTCACTGCAGTAAAATACAACATCATTATGTTTGTCAGATCATGTACAAATACCCCAGTGTCTTCAATCCCATACTGGAACCATCAGTGATTGCTGGCAATATAAAAAAGGGACAAAAATGCTTGGTCACGCTTGGTCATGCTGCTCTCCTGCACATCTAGCATATAGTGTGGAGGACGTCTTTCTGCAGTTCCTTTACTTATTAACCCACATCAAACCTGACTCTAGTAAGCCAGAAACTTGTAAGCTACTTTCTTGATAAGGTTTGGAAGTTCTTGGTATGAAGCTGTTTCTTAACCTTTTTTTAGGTCTTACTGTAGGTTTCACTACCATGAAGTTAGCCTAAAGGTTACAGTTACTGTTACCCCACAGCAAAACTGCATTAACAGCAAGAATTTTAAGCTGCAGTGTTCCTACAGCAACCAGCAACACTTTTTCGGCGTTTCACTCACAGGTTCTTTCTCAGTCACACAGGATCGCCAGATCTACAGTTTTCCTGACAAATCTGTCTGGTTTAAAAGTGCAAAGCAGGTTGAAATTACAGTAACTGGGTGCATTTTTATTTGGATAACTTTCTAAATGTACTGCCTAGAAAATAAAGGTTTAAAAACGAACACAAATCATCTTGAATGTATATTTAAATGGTTGGAAACCGAAGGACCAAGGCTTGCAGAATAAAAGATTTTTTTTTATTAACTCTGCTATAATCATAACAACAAAAAAAATAATTTAAGCTTTGTTTATGTTTTATAAGGCAAGGTATACCATGAGTGGAAGGTTGCAGTAGAGCTTTCTCTCTTTAAACATCTAGGCATGGTTTAATAAACAAGTGGCTGCCTTGCACTGCCACAGAATATTCTAATGCATATTACAGACACATGCTAAAAGAAATCAAGGATTACGAGACAAATACAATCAGTGCATCTTATAAAGGTCACCAAATAAGTCGCGCGTGGCTATTTCACCCAACTTCATTGTCAGTCATAACAGGTGAAATCATGCTGCTATCGTCAATCAGCTTAAGCCCACACACTGTATCATGTGAAGTGTGTCATGAATTTAATCAAATTCCAGTTCACTGCACTATGCAATGGTGCACGATTTGTGATGGCACCATCAGGTAACATCAATTTTATGTGCAACTGTCAAGACTAAGAAAATGACTGATTTGTGAAGATTTTATTGGTCTCACGTTCTTATATTTTCAAAGGGACTGTGAAGTGCTGCACGCCATACTCACTACTTGTCTTTAGTAAAGTAAAACAGGCTAAGCAACTATGTTTGACAATTCAACTGGCAATCATATCAGTTTGTACAGCAATATTTAACTGAAACCACTGCTGTCTGTCTAATATTCAAACATATTAAATTATATTGGCTATTATCAGTCATCTGAAAATTCAGCTCCTTAAAATCAGCATTGGGTGAACACTTTCAAATCGACTGGACCCTAATCTTGTGTACACCAATCACGTATAATATTATGACCACCTCCTTGTTTCAATGCTCATTGTCCATTTTCTCAGCTACACTTACTATACAGGTGAACTTTACAGTTCTACAATTACAGACTGTAGTCCATCTGTTTCTCTGCATACTATGTTAGCCCCCTTTTACCCTGTTCTTCAGTTGTCAGGACCCCCATGGACCCTCACAGAACAGGTACGATTTGGGTGGTGGATCATTCTCAGCACTGCAGTGACACTGGTGGACCGAGAATAGTCCACTAACCAAAAATACCCAGCCAACAGTGTCCTGTGGGCAGTGTCCTTTGACGACTGATGGAGTAGAGGATGACCAGCACAAATCGTGCAGCAGTAGATGAGCTACCATCTCTGACTTTACATCTACAAGGTGTACTAACAACGTAGGAATATCTAACAGAGTGGACAGTGAGTGGACACCGTGTTTAAAAACTCCAGCAGCACTGCTGATCCACTCAGACCAGCCCAACAAACACTAACACACCACCACCATTGTCAGTGTTACTGCAGTCATGAGAATTACCCACCGCTCAAATTGTACCTGTTCTCTGAGGTTCCATGGGGGTCCTGACCACTGAAGAACAGGGTAAAAGGGGGCTAACAAAGTATGCAGAGAAACAGATGGACTACAGTCTGTAATTGTAGAACTACAAAGTGCACCTATATAGTAAGTGGAGCTGAGAAAATGGACAATGAGTGTAGAAACAAGGTTGTCAATGTTATGCCTGAATTGTGTATGATTAGTCAAGATATGGGCAGCAGTAATAGCAACACTTGTTAAGTCATTTAAATTTTTGTATTCCATTTTTATATTTTCTCATCTGTATATCATAGTTTTAAGATGTCAGATATACCCTTAACTTAGAACTAGTGTATACCATAGTGAATACCATAAGAAAAGGACTCAGAGCATCAGATGTTAAACTCCCTGACATTGCCATTATGCCTTAAGCAAAACACAACATTGTTCCATTAGTGTAACCCCAACAACCCCCAAGCATGCTTGTGCATGAGAAAGTGTTCTTTTTGCACTTTCCCTGCTAAAGTCAAGTCCCATGCCCCTCAACCCCTAAAACTATTTATGGCTTTTGCTGATGTAAAATATTCTACACTGCATAATGTCTCTGCAAAAGCAAGAAGACAACAATCACTGTTATATAGTATAGCCATTGTCACATTGAATTCTCTACTAAACTATGCCGGACATTGCACTCCAAACAGTGCAGACTGGATGACTTTTTACCTCTTCTCAAAGGCTTGTTTCTGCTCAGCTAAGTTTTAAAGCCCTGTTGTCCAAATTCTTTAGGGAAGCCAGGGAGTATATAACAGTCAAACACAGCCAGTAATGATTTTTTAGCTCTCTCTTGGGTGATAAGTACCTAAGAATCTGACTTAACATAAGATCTCAACGGTACAGAACAGACCAAAAAACCTCCCGACAGAAAAACAATTATCTTCTTCCAAACAGAGAAAATATTTCTTATAAAAACATGTTTTTACTTGCCTCAACTGTTATCGTGACATCAGGGGACCAAGAAAACCTACAGATCAGACTAAACCATAACAGCAAGCATGGACTGAAACAGGGATTTCGTATTAACTCCACAAACACTGCAGAGGTTCCCCCATGTAGTCAGAGGGATCAATATCAGTGGAAGTCAAAATAGGTTAGATGTTGCAGCAAGTCTTTGATGCAGTTGCCATCGTTTGGGAATAGGGGAGTTCTTCCAAAAAAAAAAAACAAAAAAAAAATATCATTGTGCAAGGAATTTTCCTTTTAAAAATTAAATCACTTTTAAACAAGCACTCTTGAAGGCTAGGGCTTAAACGTGCACAGTGTGCAGTCATGATAAAAAGAGGTCAACATTCTTACTGGGAACTCCATCACAAGGTGAGACGCTACTGACAGTTTCGCTAGAACCTAGGAGAAACAATGACACATGGCTCACTGCACTGCCTATTTTCACTACAGATGTTTACCCTGAGTGCTAGAACATGTTTCATCCCTCTGACACACGAAGCAGGAAAGGCTCAGGCTTTTCTTAAATATTCCATCACCTGGCAGAATGACGCCTTGCCCCTGATGTGCAGCACTGCAGAGAGGACAGCTGTCACACAGAACGTGCCAGAAATCAAGTGACACGGCAAACTGTTAGCAACCGGCAATCTCCTTCGCATATCTCCACATGCTGGTAACCTCTCCAATAGTAGATCTATCAAAACCTAAAAGCTCACAATCACCTTTGACAGCTCTTCCACCTACAAAATCAACACCTCTCCTTTTGACGCCACACATCCCAAAATGGAGTACATCATCGACTGAACACATTCTTTATATTACACACACACAGACACACATAGACACACACAGACACACAGACACACACAGACACACACAGACACACACAGACACACACAGACAACATACAAAGGTGAAGCTGGAATGATTTGCTCTACAGACACCAAGATTCAGCTCTCTTATTATGTGAGTTTTTGGTGTTATTGCAAAGCTCCCACACTGGCTTGTGCCTCAGCACTGGATGCCCAGCCAGATTAAGAGTGGGCTCTCAGACCAAGGCAAGGCAATCTAAAGAATGTACAACTCCAGTGAAGGAGGTCTGAAGGTCCTTTAAACCATATACTGCCTTTTAGGATTCAAAGGGTCAATTTTTAGCATTTTTCCCACTACAGAACAACTTCAGGGCTTGAGTAAGAGTGAATTGAAGGCCATCTTGAAGCTTGGGTAAGAGAGAAAAAAAACTGAGTGCTCTGAAATTTTTGTCTATTCCAAAATGGGTAATTAAAACAAACAATTTTTATATGAACCATTTGTATATTATTAGACAACAGGTCAAGAGACACTAACATAGTCTGTAACATTAAAAGCACACTTCTCATCAAAGAGTTATAACCAGAAGCTAAACACTGTACGGGTCAGACTTCATCACATTCTGTGCAGTTGTAAATACCCTTTCGGCATTAGAAAGCTTTTAGTGCCCGTAATAAGACAAAAGGGGCTGTCGCTGCTATTTTGCATTGCATATGCATTTATAGGAGCTTCCGTCTCAAAGCGCAGAACACTGGGAGTAGATGATTATAATGAACCTAATCCGATTTATTAAGACAGTTATTACATACTGACTGTGCAATATTTAATACCTGTGAAAAGCTTGTCTTATCTTTGACACCAATACGGATGCCACCGTTTGCGCTCAGAGACAAAGAAAACAGTGTTTGTTTAACACATTTTTTTATAATAAGCATAAAAATTGTGGACACTTGCCACACCATATCTCCCTTAATTTGATTAAGAAAACAACAAACCCTAAAACCAAACAAGAAACATAGTGTATAAACTGCTGGTTGCTAAAACTTTTTGTAATCTTACTACACTCAAAGAGTGTAGTAATTAATTTGTGTGCTTCTGCTGCAGAAAAGCAAGCCTTCAATGCAGTGGACATAGCTAAGAGGTTACACTTGTTATCAGCTCAAAACCATGCAGTTCCCAAACAACCAAGATGCATGCAGTTAAACAGTGATTTTACAATCTTGCATGGTTTCCAAATGCACTCAGCAGGGAATTCAAGTTCAGCTCATCTGCCCTAATGGAAAATGTTTTGAAACAGAAAGTCTTCAAGAAAGATTACTAGAAGTAATCGTAGTCTTATTTTCTAGTTACAAGTAGTAATAATAGTTTTATTTTCGCAAAATAATGGCTCAGGTGGAAATGATCAATGATGATACTTCCGCTTTACCTAATAAATCTTTTTTTGACTTAGCCATTGCTTTGTCAAAATCTTCAGAAAATAAACGCACTTTTAGACCAAATGAGTCAAGACTTGTAATAAAATTAAGGAAGTATAAGTAAATAAATACATAATTAACTAAAAAAATTTTGCTGATAAATTGTCCAATCTCACAGTGCAACGTGTCAGTAGAACATCAGTAATTGGCACCTGTTTTAGTAAATCTGCCCCTAAATCTCTTCTTTTCCAGAACAGCATGCATCAGATTTAAACAGACAGAAATGGACTGAATCCCATGCCACAACAGACACTATAAGCAAATAACAGAGATAACCTCATCTACAATCAATTATAAATATTCCTTTCTGGGAACAATGTCAGCCTTTAATGAACATACCTTGGAGAGAAAGAGCAAGCAGCTTCTGTCAATATAATTAGTGGCCTGTATCCCTCCCTGTACTCCCGTGCCCACCTGGTGGGCAGCACTCTCTCTGTCAGGGCTACGATCAAGGGCTTCGCCACCAGCCAATCATGCCCCCAGCAGCGCACTCTAGGTAGCCTGGGTTCCCAGCATGTGTCTCTGCAGGCTCTTGACTGCTCTTCCCAGGGTGAAATCATGGCCCTGCCAGAGCAGCACCCCATTGGCATAATTAGGGAGGCTCTTTTTTGATGTGTGCTTTCACACTGCACTCCTCTCTCTTTCTCACTCTGTTTTCTTCCAAACCAGGAAATTGATTGTAAAGCACTCGTTGTCCTTGGTGGAAAAATAGCAATGATGGATATGAGAAGAGAAAAAAGTAGACCGAAATAAAGGCTGTTACAAAAAAAGGAGCAAACAAAAGAAAAAACAAACACAAAGAGAAAGAAGAGGAGAGCAGTGTCATTACTATGTGTCAGTGGCAGATAAAGAAGGATAAAACTTAATAAAAGGAGGACATCAGAGTAAACAAATGTGCCTATTGATATTGGAGCTTCTTAGCCAAGCGGGCAAAGAAAGGCAGCCACAGGCAGACAAAAATAAGGAGAGAAGGGGAACAAAAAGTGTTTTTTTGAAGTTGAAAGAAAAAAAAAGTTGAAGGAACAGGACAGACAAGATTTAGCTGTTATTGACCTTGGCTAAACCTTGTATTTTGTGTTCCTGTGCACTGTTTGTCTTTCTGTGCCAGCCTGAACCAGCAGTGGTTGCATTACCAGCACAGATTTTAACTGTTAACCATGGTTTTATTTAGCACCAATAAGGCCAAGGTCATTTAGAAGGGCTCATTTTGAAGTCGTAGCAGGCTTGAAGGCTGACATACACATGAATAAATGTTCAACTAAATGAAAACATGAAAGCCTCATTTACTCCAGGATAGCACCAGAGCATCAGAGCAAATCAAATAACATTACAGGCTGTGTCTAAATAAATAAATAAATAAATAAATAAATAAATAAATAGACCCTTAATTGAAGGCAGTTTGCTTAGACATGAGATCAAAATATTAACTTCTTGGATATCAAAGCAGAATGTAGACAATTATTCTATTTCACCAGTTGAAAATATGCCTTCAGATATGAAGGTCACCCACTAAAGGGACAAGGTGAGTAAGCATTGGTGCCCAGGCAACATATGTGGGGAGAAGACATCTTTTTAATGCAGTTTATGTTCTCACATATTCAGTATCCACCTGATTAGTGACTCAGTAGTTTGCGAAATGAAATGGATCAACCCGAAGCAATCTACTGCCCCCTGCCACCCAGTCAACAGAAAATCAGCAAATGAAAACAGGCAACCAAAGAAAAATGTAAGGATGAATTTTCAGTTGCACCAGAGTAGCACAAAATCAATCTAAAATTAATTTTACAAAATTTACAATAAAGTTGTTGGATCATGTGATGTATATTATTCAAAAATGTAAAACTGCACATTTGTATAAGAAAAATACATTTTATATAAGAAATGCAATGTCCAGTGGGTAAAGACACTGAAAAATAAATGTTTTTGCTGTGCAATCAATCAATCAAAAACTATTTTAAGTTTATTCAAAAGAATTTATCATTTGATTATTACCAAATGTATTCATTATCTGTTTAATATCACTAGGTTTATGCAGCAGCAGACAAGAGTAAAGGCAATATACTGCTTATCCGACATGCTTTCCCCACTGTTTGTTGATTAAAAGCAGCATCACTGTAATCTTTCCTTTAATTGTTTAACCTGCAGTCTTATTATTCAGTTATTAATCGTCACATATTGGATTCAGTAACCACTATGACTCCACATTATAAGTTATATAGTTATGAGACTGAGGAATTGCAAAAATGACAAAATTACAAAATCACTATTCACTTTTCTAAGTAGTACTAAACAACACAAACATGCATTGTGAGGCTGTTACAAAAACTGTCAGCTGGGAAGTAAAAGGAATATAAGTGATATCTTAAAAAGCACTTTGTGGTGGTTCAGATTTGTTCTGATCAACATGACAGTAATCATCTCTGTCTGACACATTTCATAAAGCACTAGTCTTCTGGTACTTTTATAAGCCAGAAGATAACAATGGCATAGCTGTTTACATGAATAAAACAAAAAGTAAATGTTGCTCTCAAAGCTAATTGCACCAACTACACAAATATGTCTATGCTCTGAAATGCTGCACTCTAGCAGAGTATGGATAATATAATTTGAGATGCTCTATTACCACTTTGTGATGTGTTAATCGTGGAAAGTCATATCACGATAATGATTAAAATGCAGTTCACTGAGCAGCTTTAATTGAAAATCATTTCATTTCAAAATGAAGGACTAACAAAGCTGGTTAATTATCACAACTATCCTGTCCAACAGCATGGATGAAATCAAAAGTATGCCCAAACACATTTATCTCATTTCACGTAGTCATCTTGAATGTGAGACTCCAGCAGAGACGGGGATGCCAGGCTTGGCTGGAGCAGCATGTTTCTCAGACTCTGAGTGAAGTAAATTTTAACTTATTTTGGCAACTTTGTCTTTAGCAATGAAGGGACCGATGAAATGAACACTAAACTAATCTAACAAGAGCTAATAGCACAGAACAGACACAACATTACAAATACAATGGCTCCAAAATAAATATAAGCGCAACACTATGGAAATAAACTTATTTCAAGGGATTAAATAAATTAATATACTCATGCACTACAAGAATACAGATGCTTGTATAAAATATGAAACACGTTAAAATAACAATTGCTATTACCAGTATATATTTTGCTCATCAATACTGTCATATGATTAAATGAACACGTCATACTTTATGTGGCCTAAGTCGGACACTGATGAACTATGTCAAAGTACGTTCATTTGATGCTGACATATCTTTAGTCCCAATCTGATCCAAAATAATCAGGAATGCAGCCAATCCAGAAATTTTTCAGGAGATCAGGTACTGGCTTGAATGTGAGACTCTGCTGGAGTCTCACATTCAAGATATATAAAATTTTTTTATTTTCCAGCTGGATTGGTATTAGCCAATAATCAACTTTAATTAAAGTACTTTCTCACCTCCTCAGGGAGCTGCTGGTAGATGCTCTCTGCCGTGGCAAGGATGAGGATTGGTGTGAAGGAGGGAACGTCCAGCAGAAGCGTGAGGAAGGTGCTCTTCACTGTTTCACTGATGGCTTCCCACCAGTCACTGATGTGGGGCATGTAGATTACACTGGGCACGCTCCGCCGCGCTTCCCGAAACACCTGGAGTCAAGCACACGCACAAACACAATCCTTTCAGCTGCTGCTAACAAACATTAGTCTGTGCTATTCTTACACTGTTGCTATGGTGCCCATCTCATCAGATATCTAATATTTTGTCTAATATTATCTCCTGCTATTCCACCTACAGCAGTTTAGCAACCTCCCAATTCGCACCAAAGTTATAAAGAAAGCTTTCAGAATGAGTCATAATACCACGCAGCCAATCAAAACAGAGGTAACTGACATATAACTATCTTATAGGAACAGTAACAAATATAATAAAGAGAGTTTTACAAAGTTATGTAAAAATGTATTGGATGTTTGTGCAGGCTTTGTTGTGCCACAGTCAAACAATATAAAGAAGCTTTGGACGAGGAAACAAAGAAAGAGACGAGAAAACCATAAAATACGCACCATTAGTAACTGAGACTAAGACAGAACCTTTGGTCTCATTAGTGCCATTTTGTAGATTGAGGTAAAATTACATTTCGATAATGTTTTATTTAAACAGGCTTCACATGTTAAAATATGAATGTAATTTACCCTCTGTGTACTGATACCACTTTTACCAATTTTAAGCTCCATAAATGTGTATGAATTTGTAACAAAAAAAAAATCAACCTGTTTGACTAAAATGCAGTAATGGTATTGTAAAGTGTCTGCAATAACAATACTGTGTGTTGAATACTGAGATACATGTCATTAATAAATATCAGCACATCTTATTGAAGCAGATATGATTTTCAGGCAAATTGTTCTAATGCTCAATTCTTGCCAGATTACAATGACTGCGCCATTCATGAAGAGATTCCTTTTAAGTTGGAATCATAAGTATTCACAATTCATGAAAATGAGAACTCCTGCAAAGCATTTTTGGTCTAAACAAATGATCTGGTGTCTTAACATGAATCTTTGACAATCTTTTCAGCTAAAGGATAAAGAATAAAAGTTTGACTCTTGAGATGGTAAAATGGGACAACTCTAATCAACACGTTTCTGTGGACAGCCATTTTAAAAGAAAGATTAATTACTTCCTAAAGCAACACATTTAATACTCTATAATATATTGAAACGCTACATCGCTGTCATAAAAAAGAGCGATAAACAGCTTGCCAATGAAATGTACAGCTTAACCTGAAAAATTGATAGCAAAACCTAGAGGGAAGCATGAGTGTTCACCTGAGCGCAGGACTCCTCTGGGGTCTTGGCACTGACTGAGTAGAGGGTGGGCAGGTCGAGGCGGTGCACAGTGAACTTGTCAAGGTGATGCAGCAGGGCAGGAGCCAGGTGTGTGCTCTGGCCTGAACCCTGAGGCCCTGTTAAAAGCAGCCGTGGCCGGTACGAGGTGGGCTGCTGGTAGGCAGACCTGCTTAAATAAAAAAAATAAATAAATAAAATTACACGTATATATATATATATATATATATATATATATATATATATACACATACATACACACACACACACATACATATACACACACACACTGTTCAAAAAAATAAGGGAACACTCATATAACACATCCTACATCTGAATGAATGAAATATTCTCATTGAAATACAATTACAGAAAAAAAAATAAAAACCACACAAAAATCTTCAATGGAAAATCAAATTTATTAACCAATGGAGGCCTGGATTTGGAGTCACACACAAAATTAAAGTGGAAAAACACACTACAGGCTGATCCAACTTCTCAGTATTGTGTGTGGCCTCCACGTGCCTGTATGACCTCCTTACAACACCTGGGCATGCTCCTGATGAGGTGGCGGATTGTCTCCTGAGGGATCTCCTCCCAGACCTGGACTAAAGCATCCGCCAACTCCTGGACAGTCTGTGGTACAATGTGGCACTGGTGGACGGAGCGAGACATGATGTCCCAGATGTGCTCAATCGGATTCAGGTCTGGGGAACAGGCGGGCCAGTCCATAGCTTCAATGCCTTCATCTTACAGGAACTGCTGACACACTCCAGCCACATGAGGTCTAGCATTGTCCTGCATTATGAGAAACCCAGGGCCAACCGCACCAGCATATGGTCTCACAAGGGGTCTGAGGATCTCATCTTGGTACCTAATAGCAGTCAGGCTACCTCTGGCGAGCACATGGGGGCTGTGCAGCCCTCCAAAGAAATGCCAACCCACACCACAGGGCTCCAGTGGTGAATTTGCCAATCCTGGTGTTCTCTGGCAAATGCCAAGTGTCCTGCACGGTGTTGGGCTGTGAGCACAACTCCCATCTATGGACGTCGGGCCCTCATACCATCCTCATGGAGTCGGTTTCTAACCGTTTGTGCAGACACATGCACATTTGTGGCCTGCTGGAGGTCATTTTGCAGGGCTCTGGCAGTGCTCCTCCTGTTCCTCCTTGCACAAAGGCGGAGGTAGCGGTCCTGCTGCTGGGTTGTTGCCCTCCTACGGCCTCCTCCACGTCTCCTGGTGTACTGGCCTGTCTCCTGGTAGCGCCTCCAGCCTCTGGACAGTATGCTGACAGACACAGCAAACCTTCTTGCAACAGCTCGCATTGATGTGCCATCCTGGATGAGCTGCACTATCTGAGCCACTTGTGTGGGTTGTAGAATCCGTCTCATGCTACCACGAGTGTGAAAGCACCACCATATATATATATATAAAATTTCTCTCTTTTTTTTCATTTAAACTCATAGTCTGCATTGTTGCCTCTTACTCTCTGCTGCTATATATACACAGGGCTGTGTGGTAGACTGCACTAGTTCCACTCTGGCCATTTGTCCGGCAACTTCATGATTACATGTCTGACAAGCAATTTCATTTCTTTGGTCATGCCTCCTAACCCAAAAGTTACGGCCAGCTAAAGGGAGCCAAAATGGTTGGAAATGTGCAGCTTACTGTAAAGGAGTGGATAGACTCCAGTACAGATGCTGACACAGTGCAGATAAACTAGCTGCAAACTTAGATACACTCTGCTGAGATGTTAGGTACAAAGTTTCAACATCATTAAAGAATGGAGCAAGAGTTTTTGACAATGCATATTTGATATAACTGCTTAGAGAGTAAAATAACTTATTGGGAATAAACTCCATAATTCTTTACAAGAAATGCTATAACTAAGAGAGAAGTCCGGGTCACAAGCTGGAGGCAGCTGCATCAGTCAATGCATCCACTTGCATAACATTCAACTGAAGAAGACAGCTGACAGGAAGAACCAGAAAAAAATGGTGTAATGCTTTGAGGGTAATGGCCAAATTCCATGCTTCCTTGATCCTTTTTAACTTTTTTTCTTTAGTGAATTCAAGACATCTTAAATGAGTTAACAGATCTGTGCAAATACCAGCAAAAACAAAATGGTTTTCAGTGCATCTGAAATCACAAATAGTACACCAATATCTGAAAGTCACAAACATCTTATTAGAATCTAAACAGTTTTATCTGCATACAGGAAAAAGCATGCTCACCAGGTAATGCCCAAAACATTACACAGAGCTTAGTCAACCAGTTAAAAAAACGGTAGTCAGCATAACTTGTCTATATCACTAAGAACTTCTCCTGCTCTCTTAGCCTTGTACGAGGCTGACTATATTGTTATTCTGAAAAAGGCCAATAGAGGGCAGCAACATTTAAATTTGACATGGGAAAAGATCCACTGAAGGCACTCAAGTTAGGCCTTTATCACCAGTAGTGGGTAGCAGCAAGTTATGTTTTCCAAGTTATACGTTAAAATTTTGCGGCATCTACATTTTGTTGTGTATTTTTACAATTAAAACATGTTTAGTTCTGCTGAATCATATTTAGGAGGAAAATAATCCACATTTGACTCAAGTACATATTAAGGACTCATATTTAGCTCCAGATTACTTTTTTTCTGTTGTGATGGCTTAGCTTCTTGATAGCTCACAATTCACTAGATGCACCAAATGAATCCAGACAGCTGAAATGTCTAGTGCAGGGGTCTTTAATCAAAATTCAATAAGGTCCGGTTAGAGAAAATATCCTTAAGCAAAGGTCCGGAACATCATAATGTCTAACTTGCACCATGTTTCAGTGCCATACACTGTTTACTGAAGTAGCCTATTAGGTATATCAACATCTTACATAGTGAACAAGTGCATGTAAAATCCAGTACAATTCAGTCATATTTAAAGAATATTTGTCAGTTTTCTCTTTTTAGAGTACATCATGTAAAATAATTTCCCTCTGACTGACTTTCTTCTCCGACATCTGTTTTTCACCTCATTCCTCTAATCTGTGCATCACTAATCATAATACACAAATCTGATTGGCTGAGTAGCATCACGTGTGATATTTACAACGAATGCGATTGGTCTCTGAGTTTCCTGGGCCGCTAAAGCAGTACCGTTAGGACTAGAAAACTTACGCTGATTAAAATAGCACCACCCCGTCGAAATTAAATAATTATCCATAGTTTATCGGTTATAGGTTCAGGTCCGCATAGGACAGTGTCTGGGTCTGGACTTGGACCACGACCAGTGACCTCTGGTCTAGTGTATTGATTTCATTCCTTGGTAAACTTTTCATGAAAGCCTTTGAAGAGGAGTGTGTTTATCGCGTTACTAAAGTATTTTCTCAATTTTATGCATTCTAGTTGCAGAGTGACTTGTGAATTGGGCAGGTGAACTACTGAAAGAATGCTTCCTGAACAAAAACACATGTTCCAGACATTTTGAGGCACCTTGCAGCATTGTAACCAGATATAGTGGAATATATCTGTGGAATATAACCAGGCTAATATCATTAAGCTGCATCAGCAGACAGTTTAGCAAGGAAATCTGTATTAGCTGTGAAACAGTAGTACTGATGCATCTCTATTCAAAAACAGATATACAGATATCATCATATGTCATATAGAAAAATTGTTAGTTAATGAGTGGAGTGTATCTGTGCCTGTATCTCACGTGGTAAAATGAAGGAAGGGTTTGTGCGTGGTGGAGGAGTCCATTTTCTTTGGGGATCCTGGCATAGCATCGTAAATGGACTGAGCACCAGCCCCGTCCTCACCCTCGCTGTAAGAGTCCTCCTCAAGCAGCTGATTGTCAGTGTCTATGGAACATTGGGGAAACCAAAATATTGCCATTATTTAAAAAAATGTAACTGTTGGAATAGCTGTAACGTGCCTAGAATTATTTCTCCAATAAATCTACAGCACTACAAATCTGAGGAGAGAAAATTGAAGACATTAGTCTAAGTGGAAAGTACAGTATGTTACAGCATTTCTATTAAGACATATGCCACATTCATTAGTTTGACATAACCTATTTAAAACATGCCTCTCTAAACTAGCATTTATGTACAGAAGTAATTGCTTCAGAGAAAAACTCCTGGCTTATTAGAGCTATAAGTCAGTCTATGAGTTATTTGAGATAGAGAGAGCAGTCCAGCAAATTGAAGTCATTAAAAGGAGCAGCAGACGTATTCCCTGCAGAAATATGGAGCAAGAATTAAATCACTGTGTGTAATCTAGTGAAACTAGCTAGTGTAACAAGGTTTGGGGAGTGCATGGAAATGGACTGAGAATTTACAATGATAGGTTAGGACATCTTTTCTGAATTAAAAGGTATGTAATGTTCCATCGGTTCTAAGTACCAACAGAACACCTTTTGAACAATTAATACTTTGTTAAAAAAAAAAAAAACACAGTCTCACCAAGTTGGACAAAGAATACATCTCTGTAAACCAATGGAATACACTGGTAAAAACTTATTTGGTTACACAAATATCTGTTGTGGGCAAATTGCCTTAATTAAAAAAAAATATATTTCTGAAACGCAAAAAACAAAATAAAAAAAAACCCTAACTAGATTTCCTGAAGTAAATCAGACTTGCCAAGCGCAACAGGCAGTGGCTGTTTAATGAGCGGCTGAAGTCACTGTCCCACTCTGGCGTCACCCATTGAACTTCTGGGAATGTTAATCCAGATATAACTTTTATGACGACACCAGATGCATTTTTTAATTCCTGCTTTTCTATTCAGGGTTTTTTTTGTTTTTTTTAACAAACACAAACTTTCAAAATTGAGCTGGATGGAAAACCCTGTATAGTTCACTTTGATTCTTCTGACATGTAATGTAAATTAAAAGGACCTGCATTTATATTTATGCATTTGTCTTCAAACACTATATTGCCAAAATGATTTGCTCGTCTGCCTTCACATATGAACTTGAGTGATATCCCTTTCTTAATATATAGGGTTTAATATGTCAGCCCACCCTTTCCACAAGGTGTAGGAGTGTGTTTATGGGGATTTTTGACCATTCTTCCAGAAGCACATTTGTGAGGTCAGACACTGATGTTGGACAAGAAGGCCTGGCTCACAGTCTTCACTCTAATTCATCCCAAAGGCGTTCTGACGGGTTGAGGTCAGGACTGGTGCAGACCAGTCAAGTTCTTCCACACCAAACTCGTTCATCCATGTCTTTATAGACCTTGCTTTGTGCACCGGTGGGCAGTCATGTTGGAACAGGAAGGGGCCGTCCCAAAATTGTTCCCACAAAGTTGGGAGCATGAAATTGTCCAAAATCTCTTGGTCTGCTGAAGCATTAAGAGTTTCATTCACTGGAACTAAGGGGCCGAGCCCAACTTCTGAAAAACAACCCCACACTATAATCCCCCTCTTACAAACTTTACACTCTTCACAATGCAATCAGACAAGTACCGTTCTCCTGGCAACCGCCAAACCCAGACTCGTCCATCAGATTGCCAGACGGAGAGGCGTGATTCGTCACATCAGAGAACACGATGGCTTGGATGAAGCTGCTCGGCAATAGAAACCTAGAACCCTGCAAGCTCTCTACGTGCTGTTCTTGAGCTAATCCGAAGACCACATGATGTGTGGAGGTCTGTAGCAATGGACTCTGCAGAAAGTTGGTGACCTTTGCACACTGTGCCTAGGCACATTTTACGCGACCTACCACTTTGTGGCCGAAAGTTCCCAATCGCTTCCACTTTGTTATAATACCACTGACAGTTGAATGTGGAATATTTAGTAGTGAGGAAATTTGGACTTTTTGCACAGGTGGCATCCTATTACGGTACCACGCTAGAATTCACTGAGCTCCTGAGAGTGACCCATTCTTTCACAAATGTTTGCAGAAGCATTCTTTCACAAATGTCTGCATGCCTAGGTGCTTTGTTTTATACACCTGTGGCCATGGAATTGATTGGAACACTTGAATTCAATGATTTGGATGGATGAGTGAATACTTTTGGCAATAAAGTGTATATACATTCACATTTTCGTTACATTTTAAATAAATACATTTTCCCTAGTAGTAAACAGAAACCAGCTATTGGCAGCCCAGATTGTGGTACCGTATGTGTGTTCCCTGTGTGGGAGCTCTGCATGGGGGAAGACACGAAGCAGACAGTCGAGTGCATGGGCCAGTGATCGCTCCAGCAGAGGCTGCAATGTGCAGGACAGCGCTTGTCCCGGTGGGGCTAGGGCTCTTTGAGCTGCAGGAACAATGGAGCGCAAGGCGCGGCTGAAGTCCTGCGGCCCAAGCTCGATGGATCCCACGTCCAGCTTGTAACGCTGACTGCTATGGTAGATTTGAGGATAGCGCCGCCGCAACGCTGCCAGAGCAGCCTCTGTACAAAGTGCTTTGATATCGGCTCCGCAGTAGCCTAGAAAAAGATTCAATATGAGTTGGAAGATCCATTACAGACATAACTTTTAACTTAAAAGGAAATAATGTTCTTAACTAAATAAAATTAATTAAATAATGTACTGAAGAATTACTTGCATCTTCTATTAACTTGCACATCAGCAACTACTACCTACACTTCGAAGAAAGGATGAGATCCGATTCTAGAAACTACGAGTCTTACCGACACATTTTTCTGCCAACTCGTCCACAAACGGCTCTGTCAGCCTTGGGCTCCAATCCCTGGTGTGGATTTTTAAAATGTGCTTTCGGGCCTGTAAACGAGAATACATACTGGATATACAAATAGGAATACATTTATTACAGAAACAAGACAACTCAAAACAGCTTAAAGCATTTAGAAGTCTGAAAAAATTTGAAAATTATGAGCTTTAATATAGAGATCTGCATATGCTGCACTCCCACAGAAAATCAGAATCATTTGTCCCACTCCCGCCCGCAACTAAAATGTTTTGGCCCGCTCCCGCTCACGTAGCTCTGTCAAGGCGAACTGCCATCCAGTATCTGACATAGTTCATTCACAAACACATTACGCTCTGCTGAAATAACACAGCAGTCATGGTCATCAAGCTCACTGTGAACTTACTTCACCAAACACCATTTATTCCAAGTAAACACAAAGCTGGAATTACACCACAGGATGGTTATTTTCGGTGTTTTGCAGTCAGACTGCTTGGACTGGGGAGTCAAATGGTAGGTTTATTTAACAGCGTTTAAATAATACATCAAACTGTTGTATTTCAACAAAAATGCTCTTTTTTTTGATGTCTAGTGATCAGTAACATCATATAACAATGTAAAGCTGAGTAAACTAACTAGGTTAGCTTTTCACAACTTAGCTGTTGACCATAAGCTTGATAAATCAGTCAGGTTAAACTGGACTGTACGGGTGCTTGCATTAGTTGTTTAATCTGTGTAAATATTAACTCAATGCCCAACAACACGAGCCATTATTTGTATTGTTCCACAGGTTCGATAAAAGACATGATGCACAGGATGATGAGTTCTCTTCTGCACAGCTCAGCTCCAGTGTTAGCTTTAGCATTAACTAAATTAATCTGAAAGTGCCACTTTTTCAGCTCACTTTCTGCTTATTAGACATCATAATCTTCAGCTTTAATGCCACATGGCTTAAATATTTCACTGGTTTGATTAATATAAATATGATTTTCAGAATCACTTTTTGCTTTAATTTGACCTACATTTACACTGTCCGTTCTTACACATTTGACTACACTTAACATCCTGTCAGGCCAGTTTAATTTTGAATAACAATAAATGCTTTTTTAAATATATATTCCTCTTTGTGCATCTACATTTTCCTTTGTGCTGCAAAAGTATTTAGCATTTTAGCACAAGTGGTACACGTACTACTGGGAGGCCTGAACTAAACTAAATTGAAAGACATTGTGACAGTAACTAAGGGAGGTGGGTCAGAATTTTGTAAATGATAAACTAGCTCTGAGAAATCAGCTGAAATGGCCTAATCAACTCCAGACATGGGCAGTAAAAAAAAAAACTCTAGAATCACAGGGAGATTTGTCTATCCAAACGCACAAAACACAGACTACATCTATTCGCAGAATTCACAGTATTTAGATACCTTTTTGTCTGGCAGGCTGAACAGAAATTCCCGGTCAAAGCGGCCGGGCCTCCTGAGTGCAGGGTCGATAGAGTCAAGTCTGTTTGTAGCACCAATGACCACTATCTCCCCTCGACTGTCCAAACCATCCATTAAAGCCAGCAACGTGGAAACTATGGAGCTTGAAAGAAATAAAGAAGTAAAGTGTTATAATACAAGTGTATAATACAAAACAATGTTCTAAAATGTTTTTGACAGTCAAATTTTCCAAATTCTAATAAAACATCAGGCAATGAATTCAAATTAAATTACCTGTGGATCTGATCCTGTCTGCTAGAACGAACAGGTGCAAGGCCATCAATTTCATCAAAAAAGATGATAGAAGGTCTCATGAGGTATGCCTACAAGTGGATGTAGAGATTATTACCACACTGCCATAAGTGACATTACAAATAAGTCTGGGTGAGACAAGAGGCATTTGTAAAGCATTTAAACCCCGCTTCAATTATTTAATGCTTTTTCCTCTATATATTCTCCCAACAGTCACAAACACAACAAATTTGAGTCATGAGTTTGTTTATAACCATCACATCACAGGTTTAACTGGCTAACCTGGTCAAAGAGAAGGCGGAGCTGCCTTTCTGACTCCCCCACCCACTTGCTGAGGCAGTCAGCACCCTTGCGCATGAAGAAGGACACTTTCCTGTCCCCCTGACTGCACTCATTAGCCAGCGCCCGCGCCACCAAAGTCTTTCCTGTCCCTGGAGGCCCATAGAACAGGCAACCCCTGCAGGAGAAGAAACAGTTTTTTGTAAAATGCTTTAAGCTTATCAGTAATGTATCAGCCTGTTGTACTGCTAAATACAGTTATAAACACATGAAAATAAAAGGTTCTCTGATGTCAACTAAAAAAAAACAGACGCATCACCTTGGAGGTTGGATCTTGAACTTCTCAAACACTTCAGGATAAAGAAGAGGAAAGACAACCATCTCCTTGAGAGACTTGATATGATCTGCAAGCCCCCCCACACTGTCAAATTTTACCTGGATTAAAGAGGTGAAAGATACTGTAAGACTCTCCTATACAGAACAGATTCAAATCTTTCTTCTTTTTAAGAACAGAATCCTTAGTAACACATTGAATGCATATGCATTTAGTTACACTTCTAAGCACACGAGACGTACAGAGGTGTCCAGATTCATAGGGTCCACATCTGCTAAACTAGCACCAACTTTCACCCGATCACGAAGCACTCCACTGGCCAGGTCCTCTGCTCGCAAATTCATTGGCAGACACCTGTCACACAAACAGGCTTCTCATTACATAAGAATAGGCTGGTCTTGTATTCTCGTTCCTTCAATGACTCAATGAAGAAGAAGAAAAAAAAACAAAACTGAAGCCAAGGAGAGAATTTTCAGTTTAACTGATGACTAATTAAAAAGACAGGGAATCAGCATTAGGCCTGTGCCAGAAAACAGAACTGTTTTATTCATCTAACAGTGTGGACATCACATTATCTATCACGTTTAAACTTCACTTATGTTCTTACTAGTGTTGTTAAATGGTTTGCATTAACAAATCATTAAATTAATTATTTTACACTGGCAGTGAGTGAGCTGCGGTCATGGAGGCTGTTATGGCGATAACGTGTTTAACCATCACATGGCACAGGCCTAATCATTGCCATGGACAGTCACATGGATAGTTCATGTGCATTACTGTAAAACTGAATATTCTAAAACATTCTGATACACATATTTGCATTAATATGATAAAAAACTTAGTCAACTTATCCCTGAAAGCACCGGGTCTATTACCTGTTCCGAGCACGTGTCATGCTTTTACTTTTTCTCCGCTCAAAACGCTCCTCATCAGATGAAGACGTTGTATCACTACTGTGGATGGCATGCTTCTTTATTCTGATTCAAAGCATAACAGGAAACAAAAAAATTACTTGTAGTTATTCATACATAAATATGTAAGTTAAAGATAAAAAGATATAAAAAAGTATATAGAAAGCATAGAAATTGTCATAGCAGGGATAAATGGGTCCAGATAAGATGCTATTGTTTGTTTTTAATTCAAATGGACACCTTTTGCTACATTACAACTTGTTGATCAATCAAGTTGATGATTGAGGCTGTTACACACCTAATATGGCTTCTTCTTGCAGGGGACCTGTGTGTATCAAAGAGTGTGTTCTTGCTTTGTTTCCTGTTCACTGGCTCTGCAAGAGGACATAAATACAAAGAAAGATACATTTGCAAAATAGTGGAAGATATTTATACTGGTCCTCAAAACACTTCAACAGCAACTGAGAATGAATACCTATGGGTGGTGCTTCATATCTCTGCACAGTTTTGCGCTGCCTGAGGTTGTAAGGTCTGTCGTTCTCCTCTCCTGCTTCCTCTGCTTCATCTCCTTCATCATCTTCATCATCCTCCCCATCATCATCCTCATCTCCCTCCTCATGTGATTCTGAAAACATGAGAGAGGATTTTTCAAAGAAAAGGAATGATTAGTGAATAATAAAAATTAAGTCATATACCTTTAGAATTAGAGATATTTAAATATTTTCAGTTTACATCCCATTTACAAGAACTAAGCACTGTCGATTCTAATGCCTCTGCACTAGGGCTTAATAACAAAATCAGCCAAATTCAATTATAAACATGTTATTAACTCCCAAATAACCGCTAAATCGCTAAGCACACAGAAATAACAGAAGCAAGCCAGCTGTTTGTCAAATTTCAGACAGTTCAGAACTCTGCACACACAAATAAGAAGAGCTACCATAATACACAAATTAATGATGCATTGTCAGCAATTTCCATGCAAAAACACTGAAATCTGAATTTTCAAAAGTCTCCACCCTGGAAGGGTGTCTTCATGTGAGTGGGAGGCCAAAACACACAGGAAAAAATGTTTTCACAAACATCCGGACAAATGTGGATGGGGTTTTATTTGTTAGTCAGTCATTTTAGGACTGCGCGAAAATAACAAAATATCATCTAAAACTATGTGCAACAGTGATTTTTGCTGATGGGAAATTAAATGTTAAGCTTACCCTCCGTCCCCTCCTCCTCTTCAGGTGCCTCGGATTTGCTGATGACTTTATGGTGGGTCTGCATTCCAAATGTATTCCTCCTCATTGCTTTCCGCCTCTTCACACGGGAATACATGTCCATGTTTTCCTGTTAAATCAAGGAAGACAAAAGCAAAGTCAAATACAGCTGGACTAAGAAAACAATACTATTGCCATACCGATTAAGTTTAATATCGCAATACTTTTGACTACACCACTAGATCATGTTATGACGCAATATATTTAGGTTTGCGGTAATAAAGTCACAGGACAGATACTATCTTGAGTACTACTACTCTATGCCATAAGAATGTCCCTACATAATTCATAAATGTGTTGATTTGACTTTCATTCTGTTCTTTATGTACTTCTTTATGTACAAAATTCAAAAAACAAACAAACAAAAAAAAAAACAGTTGGCAACAGAAACATTTGTACTTTATGGACAATATTTCATAGACATTATGCTTACTTTCTTTTAAATATCTAGATAAATTATATCACAAAAGCCCAGTTTTCTGAAACTGGATTAAATTAAAGGCTATACCAGTTCAGACAATATATTGCCCAGAACTATTATCTCACTTACAAATTTCTGCATTAGATGCCAATAAAGCAGCATACTACAACATGCAATAAAATACAAGAAATCTCCTCTTTTCTAGTGAAAAATCAGGGTGAAATTGGGATGTTATTCTAAGCCAGCACCCACCAGTTCTGTGTCAGTCCACATCCGTAGCCGCTCCACTTCCCGATTCTGTCGTATGCTGCTGATGTTGTCCATTTCCTGAAGCACTGCTTCTGCCGTACTAACAACAGGGAGAAAGATGGGGTCCCAAAAGTCAATCACACAAAAGAACTCAACTCAAACAGAATGATGAACAAACATGAAGTTCAAATGTGGAAAAACATTATTTTTATATATGTTATTTATTGTTCCATCAGACAGACAGATAGATACAAAATACACATTCAATACTAACGCATTAACATTGCCCACTGCAGCCCAAAAACCTCCTCTACCGTTTCCAACTCCAGCAGCTCTCCTCTCTCCAATGCAGTCAAGCCATCTGTCTTATACCACCAGCTTGCAATCTCAACCACAAAGCCATGCTGAGAGACCTTACTCAGACTATATCTATGCTTAAATCATTTAGATTTTTTGTGTTCACCATCACTTGAGTTTTGTTAATCTTATCACATCGCAACCTTAACGCCTTCAGTTCAGTAACATGTTAAAAACACTTAAGCACAGTGATCATAACTCTGCTGTTTGCCTTTACAAACAAAAGGAAATTTTATCTAGGTACACTTAACATTATTCAAAGCAGTTCCTGAAATGAGCAGGCTAGCAGTTCATCTTAAACTAAGACAACAGCAAGCCCCTGTAACGAACCAAGCGCCAGCACTGACCAAATGGCTTTGAATGAAGTGCAGCCTGTCTTTAAAAGGGCCTGCTACATTAACAGCTACAGAAAAAGCCTTTTTAGAGAATACTGGGAAAATTAAAAAACAACTGCATTAATCCAACATAACTTGCACCCCATTCAGTAAATACAAACACTATCGGGAAGAATTGCTTCAAAAGGCTGGAATGAATGTTCTTAATAATTTTAAGGTAAATTGACTGCCTATTAGTGTATAACATGATTCCTAAATGCTAGTCCTTCACAACTTTACAGGAATAATAAAAATAGTAGCACAATAGGAAGCTGTAAATAAAACCGATGAAAATGACTGAGAAAGCTGTATATCATCAGGAATCAGATCTAATTAAATTATTATTTTTTTTTAATCTCGAAGCAGATAACAATGTACATAGATCGGGGGGGGGTGGCGGGTGGACATCACTATTGTTCAGTGTTTTTTAAGGCAGACTGTTGAGTAGCAAGTAGAGAAGATACTTAAAGATCTCTAACTATTACTCTGAGGCTCTTTTTTGACTAGCACTGAACCTTGCAGTAGCTGATTTTCAGTAATTTTTGTAAACTATCTTCATTGCAAGCTTCAGAGCCTCTGTAAGAGTTCTAATGTGAAGAACAGGTAGGTGCATTGTGTGTATGACTAAAATGCCTGAAACACTTACCGTTTTCCAAACATCATTATCCTAGAGATTCACATTTTTTCCGTCAATTTGCTTGACAATTTAAATCATTTGTTTGTTAAATACAACTGTCCTCAAATACTATTTTTAGTTGTATGAAATTCAGAGCACCTGTTACAGCATTTTTATGTGCCTTGTAAAGATCTTTTTCTGTTATTCCTGCAAAACTCCACATCATGCCGAAGCATTTATGTACTTTAGAACTGTAGCATCTCAAATAAACATATTACCTGTTGACTAGTTGGTCGAACAGAAGGCTCTGGTTGAGGTGCTCAAACCGGCTCTTTCTTGAGCGACAACTCCTCTTTAGTTCAACATGGCCGTTTACGTGACCATCGTCCCCATCTGTACTGTCATCTCCCCGCAGAGTCATTCGCCCTACAAGTATATCATAAAATAAAATAATTACAAATATGATGAACAAAGAGGACTAGTTTAGTTACAAGATAGTTTAAAAAAAAAAGTTCTAAAATGCCACCATGTAAAATGTTAATTCCATCCACTTCATCTCTGACCAATAAATGTGGCCAAGGTAAAATAGTGCCCAGTTAAAAAGTCCAGCACCCTGAAGCAGTTTATTTTAACAACAACCCCATTTACATTTTAGTAGCACAAAACAGAACACCAGCTTTCTACATAAACTAACAATAAAAAAGTAATATCTTACTGTGTCCATTTTGCAAGGCTCCAGTGGACAACCTGAAACACAACATAAACAACATAAGGCTGCATAACTGTTAAATAAACTGTGTTAAAGTATTTTAACCCAGTGAAATAATTTCACTTTTTATGTTATGTTAGCAAATCCTGGATTACAATAAAAAATTCCACCATCACTGAACTACTCCATCTATATCTTCAATCTTCATCCAGCATGACTATTATGACTATTATTACTGAACCAGTGAACCACTCATCACAGCATCTTTTGCCAATCAATGCAAATTCTTTTCAGGCCAATTTATTAGAAGTAAAATTCAGCCCTAACAGTGGTCCACAGAGTTCTCTAATGTTAAGATACTGGCATGGCTTCAGGCCATGTCACAACCCCAAACAGCACCTTTTTGTTTACAGATGCGTTTCAGCATGGATGCTTTACAATGATGTACAATGTAACTGGTTATAGCGACATTAAGCGGACTGGTAGATGGACAACAGCAAACAAGACATTTCATATTTTCCCCCTTAAAGGAGCTGAAATGGAAAATTCTGCCTCAACCAGCAGCAACAACAACTTCCAGCAAAAGCTCCACTTTCTGAACTTTGGGGGAAAAAATTTAAACATATGTATATAAAAACATAATTTAGAATAAATCTGGCATTATTTATTTACTTTTTTGGGAACATGGACACTAGATATTTGTAAGTAGAAGCATGCTCGGTAATGCACAACAAAACCTGAGTTTCAATATAATCTCAACCATAAATGAAAAACATCTGCCTCAAACACTTTATAGATGAAATCAGTGAATAATACAGCTCTATGGTGATGTTTCGGCAAACTGCACATTTTGCTGATTTTTAAAGTGGAAAAAAGTAAACACAACAAACAGGCCTTTTTTGAGAAGCTCATGGCTGTTAAGCATGAGCACAAGTTTTAAAGAGTCTGTGAACATATTACGCTCTGGAATTGTCAACATTTCCTACTGGCAATTCTGAAGTCGATTCAGTGAGTTAATTATATTCTGAGACTTTCACAACTGGAAAGGTATGCAAACAAACACACACAAAAGCTATTTTATTTTTTTCTATGTTATTTATTTAATCAAATATAAAGAAACTGTGCAGTAACATTTGCAAAAAAAATTTTTTTAAATCACTTTTTTTGTTTAGTTTGCTGTATATGTTGCTTTTTCACCTCAAAAATCAACAAAACGTTATTTGACCATGGGTGCCTTAACTTTTGCACAAAACAGGACCTTTACAATGCAAGGTAAAGAAATGAAGCCTCTGACAGATAAAAATTGTTAAGACTGTGTTTAAGTCAGCATGTGTCACAGAAAGGTTTTAAAAAACTTTTTTTGTGTAAGGAGCACTACAAGATCATTTCTAACAGGCAACTGTTGATTCAGGACAGAACTATAATGACTGCGTGCAGAGCAACTAAACTAGAACTATGTTCTGTGTCACCTTAAGTAGGCTTGCAAACCCATAAATCCAGCTCAGTAGTACAAGCCCTCTGTTGCAGGATGGGATAGACTCACCTGGTGCAGTGTTTGGTGATATTCCATGTGACTCTCTGCCCTTTGCTCTGGGGACTGGGGGAAGTGTCACTGGAGCAATGGGGTGTCTGCCTGCGTGCGCGTTTAGATGGGGGCGACAAACGGGGACTACCAGATCTGACATCACTGCTGGTGTCCTTCTGGAGGAGATTAAAGTACAAATAACCAGATATCAGTAGGTGCAAACTGTACTGTAGCATTAAAGACTATCAGAATTGAAGACTGACTCTGGCTGAAACTGGAAAACGGACCTTCCCTTTCAACCATTAGTGCAAGCGGCAGGCAAAGGCTAGCAGACCTGCCAATAAACAGCTGAATCTATCACACTCCACTGATCATGCAAGCAACTGCCTCAGGTGCTCTCACAAAGTCTGTAAATTTCTTTTTCTTCTGCCCATTCTTAGTTGCCTGTCCACATCAGTGGCCACATATATATATACACATATACACACTATATATATATATATATATATATATATATATATATATATATATATATATATATATATATATACACACACACACACACACACACACACACACACACACACACACACACATATTGGCTGCGATGGACTGGCGGCCCGTCCAGGGTGTATCCTGCCTTCCGCCCGAAGACTGCTGGGATAGGCTCCAGCACCCCCCCGCGACCCTGACGGAGAAGCGGCTTAGAAAATGGATGGATGGATGGATGGATGGATATATATATATATATATATTGGGTACATCTGTTCAATAGCTTGTTAACACAAATAGCTATTCAGCCAATCACATGGCCGCAACTCAGCGCATTTAGGCATGTAGAGGTGGATAAGACAACTTGCTGAAGTGCAGACCGAGCATCAGAATGGGGAAGAAAGGTGATTTAAGTGACTTTGAACGTGGCATGGTTGTTGGTGCCAGGCAGGCTGGTCTGAGTATTTCAGAAGCTGCTGATCTACTGGGAATTTCACACACAACCATCTCTAGGATTTACAGAGAATGGTCTGAAAAAGAGAAGATATCCAGTGAGCAGCAACTGTGAGGATGAAAACGCCTTGTTGATGTGAGAGGTCAGAGGAGAATGGGCAGACTGGTTCAAGAAGATAGAAAGGCAACAGTAACTCAAATAACCAACCAAAATCTTTGAGGAATGTTTCCAACACCTTGTTGAAAGTATGCCACAAAGAATTAAGGCAGTTCTGAAGGCAAAAGGGGGTCCAACCTTTTACTAGCAACGTGTACCTAATAAAGTGGCAGGTGAGTGTGTGTGTGTGTGTATATATACACACACACACACACACATACATACATACATACATACACACACATACATATACATATACACATGCATATACATGTTCAAACATCAATGTGTATTTAAACACCTAAAATAGCACATTTTGACATATTTAGCATGTGTATTTTCAAACATCACATATACTATACTCATAAGAACTAATACATGCATTTATTTTTCTTATGCACATATATGCGGATACTTATATCAAACATATGTACATACATAGTATCATTTTGTAATATTTACAAGTCAAAAATAAATGTAAATATATAACAAATATATAACAAGCTTCAGACATTTGGGCGAAAAAGTAAAGATATTTCCTTCTCATACAGATTTTCCTTTTTTGAACAAAATCTTTTATATGTGAGGTATGCCAATATAATGTCGATTTTAATTCCACGAAATAAACTTTTTTTAAAAATCTAAACGATTCACGTGAACTACAGCTAACTTTAGCTTTCCTCTAGCTGGAACACCGTGGGAGAAACTAAAAAGGGAAACAAATGACTACTGCAATACATAATCAGCGAGCTCGTGAGTGAGCAGGTCAATGTAACTTCATCGCAGAAAGCTCAATATAGCACAAATGTTTCACCAACACAGCAACAACAACGACTGCAACAGCCCTCAAGTTTACGGAGTTCACTTCACAGCTAGCCAAATAAAAACATTGTCTGTTTGAACCACAAGGGGTCTTGCTTCAGCTGTACGCTGCCTTCCTCGCCTTTCTCGCATGAAATTCGGTTATTGTGCTTAAGGAAGAACAGCGGACAACACCGAGCGAACAACAGCCCGACCAAAATGTTCTTTGTTTTCCTCGCTGTTGCTGTCAGTCGCCTGAGCAGATGACAAACCTCAACTCGCTAACTAGCGCGGCTAGCTAACGTTAACGGTAGTTCCTCTCGAGCCGGGCAAAGCACAACACCAACACAAAGAGAACTTGGGGCACTGAGTGCGATAAACTAGTGAGCTAGCTAGGCTAGCCATTATAGTCGTGTTGTTATGACTGAAAAATGACCGGCAATGATGATATCTGTCGTGTCATTCACAAGTAACGTAAATATTTTTTCGTCGGTGAGTGTCATTGTCGGTATTCGTGAACAAAAGAGAGAGGTAGCTAGCTAGCTATCAATGAAGGGACATCAATCTTCAGGCCAAACTAAGCAGCTCGCTGCAAGCAAACTGGCTAGCCAGCCGGGTGCTGAGGAGAAGGACCCGGCTCTTACATGGATCTGCTCCTCCAACTTTGGATTGTTCCTAGGAGACGACCTCGTCCGACAGGAGATGAAATTACTGCCTGGTTTTTCCTGGGAGCTCTTTCTCGTGTTCACCATGATTTTTCTAGCGTCTTGAATCTCCTTAGCTCTGTCAGTTCCCTCGTATGACTGTCTCAGCTAGAGTACCGAGGCGCCATTTCTCTTTCTCGCTCTCCCCCTCTACTGTCGGCAAGTGAAACTATCCAGAATGCCACTTCCGCCTAAGAATTTCTATAGGAAATTTACAAAATTTCTACGTTATTTCACACACACGTTCCCTTTAACATAGTCACTTATCTATAGTGGTGGTTTAAAGCCTATTTTTACTGACCCAAACAGAAAACGTAAATGTTCCTTTTCTTCGTTTTTAAACACTTTCCCTGATAGCTGTCTCTTACGGGAGCCCATTCCCGCCATTTAAAATAAATATATATAACTACAGCACCTAAAAAATATACAGCACCTAATGTTTTTATACTTTTAGTCAAAGGCTGTGCCATTGTTCTGAGATGCTAAGTCATTATTTTGAAATACTATCCAACAAGAAAGCATCTCAAAATAACGAGACAGTAACTCAAAATAATGAGGTGGTTTAAAATAATGACTTCTCTCAAAATAATGAGATAGTATCACGAAGCAATGGCCTAGAAATTCACTTAATAACAAAATAATAATTAGGTGCTGGATTTTATGGATTGGATTCCGTGTAGGTTCTCTAATCGATGCAACATGTGAACTATAATGTTTGTGGAATATTCATTCAGTCATTTCAGATAAAGTGGTAGAGCCACTCCAGAGATGTTTCAGTGAATGGGACCTGCTCTCT